>NC_059458.1:28178500-28446000 GCF_905237065.1 Salmo salar
GTCAAACATGGTTCCATTCCTGCCATTACAATGAGCCTGACTTCCTATAGCTCCTTCCACCAGCCTCCACTGCTTTCCACCCCTGCATTTGACACACACACTTCTGAATATCTCACAGCTCCACCATACAGCATTTTATCTTTATTTAACTAGCCAAGTCAGTTAAGAACAAATTCTTATTTTCAATGACGGCCTAGGAACAGTGGGTTAACTGCCTTGTTCAGGGGCAGAATGACAGCTTTTTTTTTTTACCTTGTCAGCTCGGGGATTCGATCTTGCAACCTTTCAGTTACTAGTCCAACACTCTAACCACTAGGCTACCTGCCGCCCCTAGCATGTGGATAAGACTTTGAGGTAAACTTCCTAGTTTACGGAAAGGTTATTCCCAGAGCCAGAACAACACAGATCCAGCTATCCTCCATACCATGTAAGAAATAGAACTAAACTAGAAACATATTTCATTGTGACGAACATCATCAATGAACAAATTGGCCACAGAATGTTAGGCACGCGTTAGCTATGAGTTGGTGATCATCTAAAAAGATCATTTTCTGATTATGTTTAAAGCAATACAGTGTGTTACCGGTACTACAAATTGCAACTGACAATGCAATACAACTAGGGTCTCCATATTCTGGTCACTTTCCTCAAACTCCTGATATACTAGTTGGAAGAGTCAAGGGATCAGAAAGTAATAAACAAGAAATCTGGAATCCTCCAACAAAGATTTCTGGAAAACCTGGTTATTTTGGAAAAGTTACAGACATTTTGCAATCCTAAATAGATCTCTCATCCAAAACAGTTCCAGTTTGAATTAGGGCACTTCAACAGTGCATTACATGGGACAAACTGCAGAATGCAGATGACTTTGGAATGTATGGCAAGTTTGATGAATAAGCCTTCATGCCAACCTCCCAGAAAGCATCTGCACAAAGACAGCTCAGCAGCAGAGAACATTGGCACTACACACACAGACAGACACTGACAAGACAACACACGTCCACAGGGACACCCGAATATGTCGCCTATAGTATAATTGGCTTATACAGTATAATAGACTTTTGTACCATCCCCCGTGGGTTCTAGAATGAACCACAGTGATACTATCATAGAAATAGAATCCCCTCTAACGATATGGGCACTATAGATCTGATAACCCCTCTAACGATATGGGCACTATAGATCTGATAACCCCTCTAACGATATGGGCACTATAGACCTGATAACCCCTCTAACGATATGGGTACTATAGACCTGATAACCCCTCTAACGATATGGGCACTATAGATCTGATAACCCCTCTAACGATATGGGCACTATAGATCTGATAACCCCTCTAACGATATGGGCACTATAGACCTGATAACCCCTCTAACGATATGGGCACTATAGACCTGATAACCCCTCTAACGATATGGGCACTATAGACCTGATAACCCCTCTAACGATATGGGCACTATAGACCTGATAACCCCTCTAACGATATGGGCACTATAGACCTGATAACCCCTCTAACGATATGGGCACTATAGATCTGATAACCCCTCTAACGATATGGGCACTATAGACCTGATAACCCCTCTAACGATATGGGCACTATAGACCTGATAACCCCTCTAACGATATGGGCACTATAGACCTGATAACCCCTCTAACGATATGGGCACTATAGATCTGATAACCCCTCTAACGATATGGGCACTATAGACCTGATAACCCCTCTAACGATATGGGCACTATAGATCTGATAACCCCTCTAACGATATGGGCACTATAGACCTGATAACCCCTCTAACGATATGGGCACTATAGACCTGATAACCCCTCTAACGATATGGGCACTATAGACCTGATAACCCCTCTAACGATATGGGCACTATAGACCTGATAACCCCTCTAACGATATGGGCACTATAGACCTGATAACCAGCCTCCTCTGTGGGAGCTACACAGCAGTACATTTAGATCAGACACAGAAGCAGACACAGCTATGAGACCGACTCACAGTGCAATGGTCATATGTGCATTATGGCACCTATTCATATCACTACTAACGCTTCTGCACTGATGCCGTCAAACAGGAGGAAATGGTAGAAGATAGAAGATATTCAGGAAAAGCCCAGTTCTTCCTTTCACATATAACTGAGTGTACAAACCATTAGGAACACCTGCTCTTTCCATGACATAGACTGACCAGGTGAATCCAGGTGAAAGCTATGATCCCTCATAAATCCACTTCACTCAGTGTAAATGAAGGGGAGGAGGCAGGTTAAAGAATGATTTTTAAGCCTTGAGACAATTGAGACATGGATTGTGTATGTGTGCCATTCAGAGGGTAAATGGGCAAGACTAATGATTTAAGTGCCTTTCAAGGGGATATGGTAGTAGGTGCCAGGCGTACCGGCTTGTGTCAAGAACTGCAACGTTTCTGGGGTTTTCACGCCCAACAGTTTCCCATGTGTATCAAGAATGGTCCACCAGGCGACATCCAGGCAACTTGATACAACTGTGGGAAGCATTGGAGTCAACAGGGGCCAGCATCCCTGTGGAACGCTTTCAACAACTTTCAGAGTCCATGCCTCGACGAATTGAAGCTGTTTTGAGGGGAAAAGGGGGTGCAACTCAATGTTAGGAAGTTGTTCCTAATGTTTTTACACAGAATAGTTCATAACTACATCCTCTTTTCACTGATCTGGTGCAAAACAAACATTAACCAGAAGATAGTAGACTGCAGCACACCCATCTCAGGTTTGGACTGTACCAAGCCCCTTGGCACATAAGGGGACCTCAGTCAGGGAACAGACCATTATCAAGGAGCTGGAGGGGTCCTCCCAGTTCTCTAGTTTAAGGCATAAGTTGAACAAGGAGGTATCCTAACTGCTACAACTCAGAATCAGGGATCTTGTTGCCATAATGTTTTGAGTACTAGAAACCTTTCTTCAAGACATTGAAAACACAACAATAAAAAGCAGCATTATAAACTCTATGACATTACTGGGACATACTAATAATACTTTGGTGCCCATAACCAGTTACCTATTCTTTATGCATAATGCTTTCAGTACAACAGAAGGTCAGTATTACTTTGGAGGCTATTCAAAATGAAACATGGATTTGGTTACACATAAAACAACATCAATCCACTGGGCAAAAACTGGTTGTATCAACACTGTTTCCACGTCATTTCAACCAAAAGAATCAATGTGATGACGTTGAATCAACTTTTAACCGTTGAAGTGACGTCTGTGCCCAGTGAGCAGTTAGTTGTGGTATGGTATGGTAGTTTTACATTCATCATACTAGAACAAGACCATTATCCTCGAAGGGGCGAAACCTAACTTTACAAAGAGTCCACTTAGTCGTGCATTGATGTCAATGGGAAACTAAGGGCTGGACTCAATCCGTATCGCAGAAGTTCAGTCTAGTAGCTTGTTTGACATTTAAATGCAACGTTCCCGCATTAGTGGAGACTGCATTCACAGCAAACGCATATTATGTCGGCTCAATCTGAAACTACCTCCACATTTCAAGCGTGCTACAATGCTGAACCTCAGCTATACGGAGACCCTAATTTTACTTCAGTTGATGTTACGATTGGCTTCCAAGTATGACCTGCCCCACTTATAGCGCTTTGGACTCTTCTCATCTAACAGACTCAACCTCCATAAAGAACCTCTTCTCATCTAACAGACTCAACCTCCATAATGAACCTCTTCACATCTAATAGACTCAAACTCCATAAAGAACCTCTTCTCATCTAACAGACTCAACCTCCATAAAGAACCTCTTCTCATCTTTCAGACTCAACCTCCATAATGAACCTCTTCACATCTAACAGACTCAACCTCCATAAAGAACCTCTTCTCATCTAACAGACTCAACCTCCATAATGAACCTCTTCACATCTAACAGACTCAACCTCCATAAAGAGCCTCTTCACATCTAACAGACTCAAACTCCATAAAGAACCTCTTCTCATCTAACAGACTCAACCTCCATAAAGAACCTCTTCTCATCTAACAGACTCAACCTCCATAATGAACCTCTTCACATCTAACAGACTCAACCTCCATAAAGAGCCTCTTCACATCTAACAGACTCAACCTCCATAAAGAACCTCTTCTCATCTAACAGACTCAACCTCCATAAAGAACCTCTTCACATCTAACAGACTCAACCTCCATAAAGAACCTCTTCTCATCTAACAGACTCAACCTCCATAAAGAACCTCTTCACATCTAACAGACTCAACCTCCATAATGAACCTCTTCACATCTAACAGACTCAACCTCCATAAAGAACCTCTTCTCATCTAACAGACTCAACCTCCATAAAGAACCTCTTCTCATCTAACAGACTCAACCTCCATAATGAACCTCTTCACATCTAACAGACTCAACCTCCATAAAGAACCTCTTCTCATCTAACAGACTCAACCTCCATAAAGAACCTCTTCACATCTAACAGACTCAACTTCCACAAAGAACCTCTTCTCATCTTTCAGACTCAACCTCCATAAAGAGCCTCTTCTCATCTAACAGACTCAACTTCCACAGGAAAATAACAACCACTCAGTGTGTCAATTGTCAATAAATCAAACCTAGAAACCCCAAGAGGATAAATATTTTATAAATATTAAATATAAATAATGATGTCAATCTATCCATCTATTAATAAATAAACATTCCGGTTTACCCCCCCTTTTTCTCAGCAGCTTCACTGTAAACAGTTCTTGGAAGGTGACAAGGTCAACCTATAGGTAAAAGGATGTCTGTCTGAAACATTAGCAGCCAAACCGCGCTCCTTAACACCCACCCACTTAACCCGGAAGCCAGATGCACCAATGTGTCAGAAGAAACACCGTTCAACTGACATCTGATGTCAGCCTGCAGGTGCCCGGCCCGCCACAAGGAGTCACTAGAGCGCAATGAGCCAAGTAAAGCCCCCCCGGCCAAACCCTCCCCTAACCCAGACCACGCTGGGCCAATTGTGCGCCGCCCTATGGGACTCCCAGTCACGGCCGGTTGTGACACAGCCTGGGATCGAACCTGGGTCTGTAGTGACGCCTCAAGCACTGCGATGCAGTGCCCTAGACCGCAGTGCCACCTGGGAGGCCACTAATATATTATCCTAATGATAAACATACTATGCCTCTCTGCAATACTTTGACAATTATATATATTAAATCTTTCTTTAAAATAGTCTTCAGGATTAAATATAATACATTTCATAATATTATATAATATCATAGCTAATATACATTTCATTTCTCTAGTCAACAGTTTACCCTTCAGCAGCTTCACTGTAAACAGTTCTTGGAAGGTGACAAGGTCAACCTATAGGTAAACGGATGTCTGTCTGTAGCAGCCAATGGCTGGAAACATCTCCCTTCTCTTGTCAATAGACCACAACAAATAGAATGTGATCTACCCAGCAACAGTAACAGTCCCACTTGATCACCTGTTGGACACCATGGATTAATCCACCCTGACGTGTGAAGAAGGCATGTTGATTCTGCATTTGATATGAATACTTTGGTATGAGATGGGTTAAAATGTCAGAGGTGAGGATGTACTGGTACTGTAGACGTAGTGAAGTATGGATTTCATCTTGGTGCTCTAACAGGACAGAAGAGAGCAGAGAGAGAAGGGGAGAGAGGGGCAGGGGAGTGGGAAAGAGGAGAACACTAACAGGTATTGGTCCTCGGCCCTGTTCTAATACTCTAAAGATGCATCTTCCCCCCTTCTTTTCTTGAGGTAATCACTAATCTATTGTGATTGGATAGGTGAGAGCAAGGATTCTACTGCACTGATTTCACCAGTCATTTTATGTCAGATCAGATCAAGGAAGGGAGGATGCATTTTTATTTTTAGAGTATTCCAACAGGTTCCTCATCTTTCAAACGCCCTCTGACCTCCGTTAGCTAGAAGGATACAGAGTTATCAGGCAGCTCAATGTCTAAACACAGACTCCAAAGATATAGAAGGGGACCGACACAGAGAAGCTACCCTGCCAGGGTCATAACTAGGGCCAGGAGTTTCCCCAGCCGGACCGTGTGATCTAACCTAAAGGGTCAAAACTCCGGGCCCTAGTTATAGCCTACGTCTGTAGTTTAGAGCCTTGTAACTAGGGCCAGGACTTTTTCCTAGTCCGGTCACGCAAGTTCAGTCAGGGAAAAACTCCTGGCCCTAGTTATAACGTTACGTTACGAGTTTTGTTACTGAAATGTTAACAAAACATTACTGAAACGTTACAGGGACGCTTCTCAGACGTGGGACTCATCCAGGTCCAGGTCGACTGGGGAGATGGGGAGGGGGGAGCGGCGGGGGGGCAGGGCGGGTGAGCGGCGGGGGGAGAGCAGGGGGGCGAGCAGGGGGTTCTCTGTGCCCCCATTGTCCTCTGAAATGTGGAGGAGGGTGTCTGCGTTCCTCCCCAGCAGAGCAGTCGTGTCCTCGTCCTCGGGGCTCTCGGGGGTCTGATGGGAGGACGGACCAGGATGGAAGAGGTGGGTGGGGGCAGCGGGGGGTTGGATCCCCAGGATCGGCAGAGGGGGGAGGGGAGAACAGGTGCGAGAGATGGGGAGAGGTGGAGGAGGGAGAGGAGAGCAGGAGGAGGGTGGGGTGGGGGTGGAGGCGCGGGAGATGGAGGGCCGAGGAGAGAGGCTGCTGCGGAGGCCCCACTGTTCTCGTTTCTCCTTGCTCTCCATCGATAACTAGAACCAGGAAACAAGTGGGAGAAGAGTGATATTTCAAAGACTTACTTAGTCCATGCTCTGTTAAATGTAGAGAACTCACATTCATTCCCATCTCTCTCATCCCTCACTCTCTCTGTCTCTTCTGTAATGAGTGATGACTTAAATGAATAATCCTCTCAAAACTACTAATTAATATGATTTACAGGGTTAAATAACACTAATATGGGAGCAGAATATTTTGAGTGATGAAATGTGTAATTTTGTCGTTATTATAAGGTTGGTAGCAATATGTGAAAATTGTTGTGGAATTTGCACCTCAAGCCGACTACAAAACCCATAACGCAATGATCTCTGGGCTTTTTACAGTCTATGTAGGTAGCTAGCTAGCTAGCAAACGTAGCTACACACAGTAATACCAGTCATTATCAGCGTGTGAAGTAGCTAGCTAGCTGAAAAAGTCTACAATCTCACCATGTCCAACCCATTCATTATATTTATATGGTTTCACCTGTAGATTGTCTACCTCGAGGAGTGGAGGGTCTTAAATTGCTATGCCTACGGCCCTTTCCATGCTTTCCCACCAGGGCAGAACAAATGCCCCCTCTCATTGAAGCCACGGAAGTTCAAGGCCGACCGCAGTATGAAACAAATCATTAAAATCCAGACAGAAAATATTTACACAAGAAGCAACCTATTATCACACAGTCAAACTCTCATTTCATTTAGCAGGAAACAGGATCCCCCATTATAATGAATGGAAAAATTGCGATCTTCGTGGTCAATCTTCATGTAAATAAAAAATGGTTTAAAAGACAATCATGGTACCAATAATTGTTTCTAATATACCAGATGTATGTGGTCTAACCGATTATTTCAAAATCGCACACAGAAGAAGTTCTAAGGATAATTGAGTTGCTTGCGGTACCATGTTCGGCCTTCTACTGGAGTTAATCAATGAGAGTGGGCAGCACTGAGTTAACTTGCAACATCACTTCCTGGAGTAGCATGTTGTCTCCATGAGAAGCCATCTTAGGAGGTCCATTGCAGCCGTTTTTATCTCAATATCAAATCATTTCTGGGTAACAATTAAGAACCTTGCTGTGAATGTTTTCAATTAAAATGGTCAAAAAGTAACAAAAATAGCTTCTTGGCAAAGAGATATTTCTATAGCAATAATTTTTCTAGGACTGCCTGGGAGCGGTCTGAGTGGGGAGGGGAAAACTGAAAACGATCTATTATTGGCAGAGAGGTTTGGAACTCTGTCTTATTGATGTCAACAGGCAGGCCAAAACTCCATCCCACCAAAACAGGAAGACATTTCAGGTGGTCTTTTCAAACAGCTCTTACAGTAAAAGGGCATTATCAAAATGTTCACAATTTCACTGTATTATTCCAACCTCAGTGTGGAAATAGATATGAAACAAATGTTTTTACTGTACTGGGCCTCTAACCAACTTCATTTGGCTTCAATGCGCTATTGAGTCTTCACATAGAAATGTGTGACGTGATCAATGGCGTTGTCTTTTCATATACCCTTCATTATTTCACACAGAAACAGACACAGGCCAGGGCGAGGAGGGAGAGGAGAAATGGGCATTGCGTGATGGTAGTTGAAGAAGAAACTGAGTTGAATAATTTGTTTCACTATTTAGTTCCATACCATCTATTGGCTGATTTGGCGATATGGAGTGCAGATCGTTGTTTTAAAAACTTTATGAAATATGATATTCCTTATCTCCAGTGACGAGAACCTTATCGTGATGATGCGTTACAAAATGATTTCCTGATTTCAAATAAAATAACATTTCCCAGACAAACCACTTAGAAATTAAATAATCAAATAGTTATTTTACCCACTTATAGAGCACCACAATGAGAGGAGTTTCATGAGTTTCATGTCTGGAGTGGATTATCACTTTAAACATAATTTACACCCTAGGAACGTACAAAATGCAAGCTATGCAAAATGGCCGTTCTGCGTACCTTCTTACCAAGTAAACATGATACAAACTACAGAAGCCTGTGAGAATCAACAACGTCATAAAATATCCTTACTCCCCCAGTCGTACCTGTTTCTTGGCAGGGCTGTGGAGGTCAGCTTTGATGGTGGCTGAGGATGAGGCCCCAGGGGCAGCAGGGGGAGCGATGGCAGGGGCCGGGCTGGCCTTCCTGCCCTCTGGGTGCGCATTGGCGCCACCGGGGTCGGGGGACTTTGCCTGAGCCTGCTGGCCCTCCGTGAAGGTGACCACCCTTTTCTGGTCCCACCCGTGGGTTGCTGAGGAGACATCACAGTCATCACATACACAGTCCATCACAGCGCCACCTTGGGGACCAGCTGACACATTACCACTACCAGGGGTGAGGGAGAGGAGTGGAGGGGGCGGGAGCGAGGGGGGATGCAAGACAGACATGCAGAGCAACGTATCAGGTGAGAGGTTTCAGAGAGAGGGCGTTGTTACGTTGCAAGAGGAGAGGGGGGAAGAATAGGTGTCTCACCTTCGCAGTCCAATAAAGTTTCTTTATTTCGAATCGAAACAAAGGCATAAACAGAACACAGAATGAACAGAGTCAGTTATTGGGGTCGGAGGTGACGGGATAAAGACACATTGGAACAGAGACAACAGTTGTGAATGAGGAGGATCGGTACATGTCAGTTCAAGTCAACACAGTTGGAGGAATCAGATTGTCATAGATACGTTCATGAGCAAATACTGAGTATTAATAGTTCATATCACAAGGTCTGAATGTGAACTGCAGTGTGCTTGATCTGAAGTGTAGGGCAAGTTTGCTATAGTTACACAATCTCTCTCACACAACAGACACACACACACAACAGACACACACACAGTTACCCAGAGGTTTGTTCTTGGGCTGGATGCTCCTGCGGGTGGTGGAGAGTCGGGCTCCAGAGCGACCTGGTCCTCGCGCCTCACTCTTCGGAAGAGACAGCAGGGGGCGTCGCAACTGCATTGAAATATCAATCAACCCAATCCAAATTTCATTTCCACCGTGAATGTCAATGGGGATAGCCTCTTCATCATTATCCACAATTAGGGACATCGTCTTCCCTGACCATGTGACAAGACCAGGGCTGCGTTCAGTAAGTAAAAAATGTAATGGAACATTCAATGAAGCGGTAACGGTGCTGTACTGAACGACCCGGGAAACGGGGAGGGGTTTTGTTGTGTTCAAAATGCACTGCTGCCCTTTAAATACTTCACTCATTGCTTCAGCCACACCCCGCCGCACCCCCGATACACCCCGCCGCACCCCCGATACACCCCGCCGCACCCCCGATACACCCCGATACACCCTGGTACACCCCGCCGCACCCCGATACACCCTGGTACACCCCGCCGCACCCCGATACACCCCGCCGCACCCGATACACCCTGGTACACCCCGCCGCACCCCGATACACCCCGCCGCACCCCCGATACACCCCGATACACCCTGGTACAGCCCGCCGCACCCCCGATACACCCCGATACACCCTGGTACACCCCGCCACACCCCGATACACCCTGGTACACCCCGCCGCACCCCCGATACACCCCGATACACCCTGGTACACCCCGCCGCACCCCCGATACACCCCGCCGCACCCCGATACACCCTGGTACACCCCGCCGCACCCCGATACACCCCGCCGCACCCCCGATACACCCCGATACACCCTGGTACACCCCGCCGCACCCCGATACACCCCGATACACCCTGGTACAGCCCGCCGCACCCCCGATACACCCCGATACACCCTGGTACACCCCGCCGCACCCCGATACACCCCGATACACCCTGGTACACCCCGCCGCACCCCGATACACCCCGATACACCCTGGTACACCCCGCCGCACCCCGATACACCCTGGTACACCCCGCTGCACCCCCGATATACCCCGCCGCACCCCGATACACCCCGATACACCCTGGTACACCCCGCCGCACCCCCGATACACCCCGCCGCACCCCCGATACACCCCTGGTACACCCCACAGCACCCCGATACACCCTGGTACACCCCGCCACCCCCTGATACACCCCGCCGCACCCCGATACACCCTGATACACCCTGCCGTACCCCGATACACCCTGGTACACCCTGCCACACCCCGATACACCCCGCCACACCCTGGTACACCCCGATACACCCCGGTACACCCCGCCGCACCCCGATACACCCTGGTACACCCCGCCACACCACGATACACCCCGCCGCACCCCGATACACCCCGGTACACCCCGCCGCAACCCGATGCACCCCGCCGCACCCCGATACACCCCGCCACACCCCGCCGCACCCGATACACCCTGATACACCCCGCCGCACCCCGATACACCCCGCCGCACCCCGATACACCCTGGTACACCCCGCCGCACCCCGATACACCCTGGTACACCCCGCCGCACCCCGCCACAACCCGATACACCCCGCCGCACCCCGCCGCACCCCGATACACCCTGGTACACCCCGCCGCACCCTGGTACACCCCGCCGCACCCCGATACACCCTGGTACACCCCGCCACACCCCGGTACACTCCGCCACACCCCGCCACACCCTGGTACACCCCGCCACACCCCGATACACCCCGGTACACCCCGCCGCACCCCGATACACCCCGGTACACCCCGCCGCACCCCGATACACCCCGCCGCACCCCGGTACACCCCGCCACACCCCGATACACCCCGGTACACCCCGATACACCCCGGTACACCCCGCCACACCCCGATACACCCCGGTACACCCCGCCGCACACACCAAATGGAAAACAAAACTTATAAACCAGGGTTAATTGAAGTTAGTCAATTCAGGTAGTAAACTGAAATTCCAATTCAATAATTGAGAACAATGCATTTAAAAAACAAATATTTTCTCAATATACTTAAAAGGAGCTATTTATTTCCAAATTCTAAGTTCCACCTTTAAGACTACTCTCACCTGTCTCAGTCCTCTATTGCGTCCCAGCGGAGGTTGGTTCAAGAAGTTCTGCTGGCCTGGTTCACTCTGCACACTGGCCACCCTACACAACCCAACCAGACAGACAGACAGAGAGACAGACAGAGAGACACAGAGACAGACAGACAGACAGACATGTAGAGACAGCGAGACAGACAGACAAAGAGACAGACATGCAGACATGCAGAGACAGACAGAGACAGACAGATAGACATGCAGAGACAGACAGACAAAACCAATCAGTACAACACAGAGGTTGTGCTTCTCCTAATGAACTCTCTCTCTCTCTTTCACTGAGACACATAGGAGAGTCAAGAGGACGTGTGTCTGTCCACTGCTCCTTCCATTCTTCCCATCTCTACCCACACTCACCCAATCACTCCACTGCACACCACACCGACACGCCCACCAATCAAGGACACCCAATCACAGCACAAGAATACACCAAAACACAAAGGGGGTTATGAGGTCTGGAGTGATCTGTGTTCTTATGTAGACAGCTCGTACCATATTACCAGTGATCTGTGTTCTTATGTAGACAGCTCGTACCATATTACCAGTGATCTGTGTTCTTATGTAGACAGCTCGTACCATATTACCAGTGATCTGTGTTCTTATGTAGACAGCTCGTACCATATTACCAGTGATCTGTGTTCTTATGTAGACAGCTCGTACCATATTACCAGTGATCTGTGTTCTTATGTAGACAGCTCGTACCATATTACCAGTGATCTGTGTTCTTATGTAGACAGCTCGTACCATATTACCAGTGATCTGTGTTCTTATGTAGACAGCTCGTACCATATTACCAGTGCACTGAACTAGAACATGAATCTATCTGGTAACGTTAGACTTCTTGATAAGATAAATGTCATCATTTCATTGATCGATTCTCACTCCAATACCCCATATGCCCCACAGATTGGTATCCTGGAGAGGACGTCCAATTTGAACAGTGAAAAGCCTGAAACAGTATGAAGACCATGATGGCACCGATGGACTGAGCTTGCTGAGACACATTACCACTGGCTCCCCAGCGTCCTCACACCGCCCAGGGACTTAAAGGGTTAAAGAGGCAACAGCGTATGACTTGAGATGGGTGGGTGGATCAGTGCGGTAGCTACGAGGGGGAACAAGAGACTACGTTACATTAAACCTATACGAAGAGGAAGGGTGATAGACCAACGGCGGTTTTGATTGGATGAGATAATGAGTGAGGAAAACGAAGAAGTCAGAGGAGGCCGTCCGACTGGCCGAGCCTCCCCCAAACTGCACACAGAGAGACGCAACACACGGGGGGGCTGTGACGTGACACTGTACCTAGACAGGTTACCCTCTTCCAGTCCTTGAGACTCATCAAGCACATTGGGTTCACTGCAGAGGAGGGGGCAGGAAGGGGAGAAGGGGTTTAGGGAGAGAGGAGAGCATGCTGCCCGATGTCCAAGGCCCTTCCTCGGATGGCTCTCCTATAGTACGGTAGCTGGATCAGCTTGTCAGGAACTTTCCATTGATCTAGGGCCCTGCTTGAATACTCTAAATACGCATCCTTCCTCCCTTACTTGAAGAAATCCTTGGCAGGAAGGGTGTGTCTTTAAAGTATTCAAACAAAATCAAATCAAATAGTATTTGTCACATGCGCCGAATACAACAGCTATAGACCTTACAGTGAAATGCTTACTTACAAGCCCTTAACCAACAATGCAGTTTTAAGAAAAATACCTAAAAAAAAGTAGGGAATAAAAGTAACAAATAATAAAAATAACAATGTGGAGGCTATATACAGGGGGTACCGGTACAGAGTCAAAGTGCAGGGGCACCGGTTAGTTGAGGTAATATGTACATGTAGAGTTATTAAAGTGACTATGCTTAGATAATAACACAGCCAATCTCTCTGCTAAAACTACTATGACTTGTAGCATTCCTCACTTCCTGTCTGTTCATCTAGCATACTGTTCTCCAGAAGAGGGTACACAAATAAACAGAAATAAACAGCTTGAAACAACACAAATAGTATGACTGTGATTGTGTCTTCTGAAGTGACGGTGTTTTACATGTACTGAACGTGGTGATGTGTGGACAGTCATAGTACAATCCAGTGTGGATGTGTGTGTGTGTGTGTGTGTAGGGGTAGGGTTTTGTGTGTAGGGTTGTGTGTGTAGGGGTGTGTGTGTGTGTGTGTGTGTGTGTGTAGGGGTGTGTGTGTGTGTGTGTGTGTGTGTGTGTGTGTGTGTGTGTAGGGGTGTGTGTGTGTGTGTGTGTGTGTGTGTGTGTGTGTGTGTGTGTGTGTGTGTGTGTGTGTGTGTGTGTGTGTGTGTGTGTGTGTGTGTGTGTGTGTGTGTGTTACCTGTGGCTGGGCAGCATGGTGCTGCGGGTGCTGGGTTCAGGCTGGGCACTGCCCGTGGCGTGACTAGAGAAGCGTCGCTGGGTGATGAGCCTGGGCAGGAAGACCTCATGTTCACTCACCACACTGGGAATACTGATAGAGTCATCTAGAGAAGAGAGAGGAGGGGATGGAGAGAGAGAGAGAGGTAGGGGAGGAGGTAGGGACAGAGAGAGAGGGAGGAAAGGGGGCGATCAAAAGACCCAGTGTAGGGTGGGGGGAGTGGGGGTTGAAAATGACATGCAGGCAAACCCAAACATGCAACCAGACACCATTCAGATAGTGAAAGAGGGAGAAAGAGAGAAAGAGAGGGAGAGAAACAGACAATATGAAAGTGGAGATACAATTCATTAAAGGCCCAGTGCAGTCAAAAACGTGACTTTTCTTTGTTTTATATACACTGAACTAAAATATAAACGCAACATGTAAAGTGTTGGTCCCATGTTTCATGTGCTGAAATAAAAGAGCCCAGAAATGTTCCATACGCATAAAAAGCTTATTTCTCTCAAATTTGTTTACATCCCTGTTAGTGAGCATTTCTTCTTTGCCAAGATAATCCATCCACCTGACATGTGTGGCATATCAAGAAGCTGATTAAACAGCATGATCATTACACAGGTGCACCTTGTGCTGGATACAATAAAAGGCCACTCTAAAATGTGCAGTTTTGTCACACAACACAATGCCGCAGATGTCTCAAGTTTTGAGGGTGGGGGGCTGGCATGCTAACTGCAGTAATGTCCACCAGAGCTGTTGCCAGAGAATTGAATGTTCATTTCTCTACCATAAGCAGCATCCAATGTCGTTTTAGAGAATTTGGCAGTAACTCTCCGATTGGCTGGTCCTGGCTCCCCAATGCCCTCCCAAGCCCAACCAGGGCTGCGCCCCTGCCCAGTCATGTGAAATCCATAGATTAGGGCCTAATTAATTTATTTCAATTGACTGATTTCCTTATATGAACTGTAACTCCATAAAATCTTTGAAATTGTTGTATGTTGCATTTATATTTTTGGTTAGTATATAATTCAACACTGAGTTTGGAATAATATTGTGAAAGTTATGATAATGCCCTTTTAGTGTAAGTGCTATTTGAAAAGACCTCTTGAAATATCAGCCTGTTTTGGTGGGTTGGAGTTTTGGCCTTCCATGGTGACATCACCATGTGGTAAATTAGCTAATAGACCAATAAAAAAGAGAGCTCCAAACCTCTCTGCCAATAACAGGTCATTGTCAGTTGCATTAGACCTTTAAAAAAATCTCAAAACATTTCACATGTCCAACAACAAGGAAGTCATCATTCTCTTTCTGACCGCTGGGATTGACAGGTATCGTACTTTGGTTTGAAACCTGTACTCAATTAAACATCCAATATCTACACTAGCATTTACAATGAACCAATGTATCAGGCATGGATTATATGTGGTATGCTAGTGGATATTGGAATACAGCCTTAGAGAAAATAGAGTGATCGTAGTCGGTAGGAGGGGTGTCTGACTCAGTGATAGTGGTAGTGATAGTAGTAGGAGGGGTGTCTGACTCAGTGATAGAGTGATAGTGGTAGTGATAGTAGTAGGAGGGGTGTCTGACTCAGTGATAGTGATAGTGGTAGTGATAGTAGTAGGAGGGGTGTCTGACTCAGTGATAGTGGTAGTGATAGTAGTAGGAGGGGTATCTGACTCAGTGATAGTGGTAGTGATAGTAGTAGGAGGGGTATCTGACTCAGTGATAGAGTGGTAGTGATAGTAGGTAGGAGGGGTATCTGACTCAGTGATAGGTGATAGTGATAGTAGTAGGAGGGGTATCTGACTCAGTGATAGGTGATAGTGGTAGTGATAGTAGTAGGAGGGGTGTCTGACTCAGTGATAGTGGTAGTGATAGTAGTAGGAGGGGTGTCTGACTCAGTGATAGTGGTAGTGATAGTAGTAGGAGGGGTGTCTGACTCAGTGATAGAGTGATAGTGGTAGTGATAGTAGTAGGAGGGGTGTCTGACTCAGTGATAGTGGTAGTGATAGTAGTAGGAGGGGTGTCTGACTCAGTGATAGTGGTAGTGATAGTAGTAGGAGGGGTATCTGACTCAGTGATAGTGGTAGTGATAGTAGGTAGGAGGGGTGTCTGACTCAGTGATAGAGTGATAGTGGTAGTGATAGTAGTAGGAGGGGTATCTGACTCAGTGATAGAGTGATAGTGGTAGTGATAGTAGTAGGAGGGGTGTCTGACTCAGTGATAGTGGTAGTGATAGTAGTAGGAGGGGTGTCTGACTCAGTGATAGAGTGATAGTGGTAGTGATAGTAGTAGGAGGGGTGTCTGACTCAGTGATAGAGTGATAGTGGTAGTAATAGTAGTAGGAGGGGTATCTGACTCAGTGATAGAGTTGGTAGTGATAGTAGTAGGAGGGGTGTCTGACTCAGTGATAGTGATAGTGGTAGTGATAGTAGTAGGAGGGGTGTCTGACTCAGTGATAGAGTGATAGTGGTAGTGATAGTAGTAGGAGGGGTGTCTGACTCAGTGATAGTGGTAGTGATAGTAGTAGGAGGGGTATCTGACTCAGTGATAGAGTGATAGTGGTAGTGATAGTAGTAGGAGGGGTGTCTGACTCAGTGATAGTGGTAGTGATAGTAGTAGGAGGGGTATCTGACTCAGTGATAGAGTGATAGTGGTAGTGATAGTAGTAGGAGGGGTGTCTGACTCAGTGATAGTGATAGTATTAGTGATAGTAGGTAGGAGGGGTGTCTGACTCAGTGATAGTGGTAGTGATAGTGATAGTAGTAGGAGGGGTATCTGACTCAGTGATAGAGTGATAGTGGTAGTGATAGTAGGTAGGAGGGGTGTCTGACTCAGTGATAGAGTGATAGTGGTAGTGATAGTAGTAGGAGGGGTATCTGACTCAGTGATAGTGGTAGTGATAGTAGGTAGGAGGGGTATCTGACTCAGTGATAGAGTGATAGTGGTAGTGATAGTAGTAGGAGGGGTGTCTGACTCAGTGATAGTGATAGTGGTAGTGATAGTAGTAGGAGGGGTGTCTGACTCAGTGATAGAGTGATAGTGGTAGTGATAGTAGTAGGAGGGGTGTCTGACTCAGTGATAGTGATAGTGGTAGTGATAGTAGTAGGAGGGGTATCTGACTCAGTGATAGTGGTAGTGATAGTAGTAGGAGGGGTGTCTGACTCAGTGATAGAGTGATAGTGGTAGTGATAGTAGTAGGAGGGGTATCTGACTCAGTGATAGTGGTAGTGATAGTAGTAGGAGGGGTGTCTGACTCAGTGATAGTGGTAGTGATAGTAGTAGGAGGGGTGTCTGACTCAGTGATAGTGATAGTGGTAGTGATAGTAGTAGGAGGGGTATCTGACTCAGTGATAGAGTGATAGTGGTAGTGATAGTAGTAGGAGGGGTGTCTGACTCAGTGATAGAGTGATAGTGATAGTAGTAGGAGGGGTATCTGACTCAGTGATAGAGTGGTAGTGATAGTAGTAGGAGGGGTGTCTGACTCAGTGATAGTGGTAGTGATAGTGATAGTAGTAGGAGGGGTATCTGACTCAGTGATAGAGTGGTAGTGATAGTAGTAGGAGGGGTGTCTGACTCAGTGATAGAGTGATAGTGGTAGTGATAGTAGTAGGAGGGGTGTCTGACTCAGTGATAGTGGTAGTGATAGTAGTAGGAGGGGTGTCTGACTCAGTGATAGTGGTAGTGATAGTAGTAGGAGGGGTGTCTGACTCAGTGATAGTGGTAGTGATAGTAGTAGGAGGGGTATCTGACTCAGTGATAGAGTGATAGTGGTAGTGATAGTAGTAGGAGGGGTGTCTGACTCAGTGATAGAGTGATAGTGGTAGTGATAGTAGTAGGAGGGGTATCTGACTCAGTGATAGAGTGATAGTGGTAGTGATAGTAGTAGGAGGGGTGTCTGACTCAGTGATAGTGGTAGTGATAGTGATAGTAGTAGGAGGGGTATCTGACTCAGTGATAGAGTGATAGTGGTAGTGATAGTAGTAGGAGGGGTATCTGACTCAGTGATAGTGGTAGTGATAGTAGGCAGGAGGGGTGTCTGACTCAGTGATAGAGTGATAGTGGTAGTGATAGTAGTAGGAGGGGTGTCTGACTCAGTGATAGTGGTAGTGATAGTGATAGTAGTAGGAGGGGTATCTGACTCAGTGATAGTGGTAGTGATAGTAGGCAGGAGGGGTGTCTGACTCAGTGATAGAGTGATAGTGGTAGTGATAGTAGTAGGAGGGGTATCTGACTCAGTGATAGTGGTAGTGATAGTAGTAGAAGGGGTGTCTGACTCAGTGATAGTGGTAGTGATAGTAGTAGAAGGGGTGTCTGACTCAGTGATAGTGGTAGTGATAGTAGTAGGAGGGGTGTCTGACTCAGTGATAGTATAGTGGTAGTGATAGTAGTAGGAGGGGTATCTGACTCAGTGATAGAGTAATGGTAGTGATAGTAGTAGGAGGGGTATCTGACTCAGTGATAGTGGTAGTGATAGTAGTAGAAGGGGTGTCTGACTCAGTGATAGAGTGATAGTGGTAATGATAGTAGTAGGAGGGGTGTCTGACTCAGTGATAGAGTGATAGTGGTAGTGATAGTAGTAGGAGGGGTATCTGACTCAGTGATAGTGGTAGTGATAGTAGTAGAAGGGGTGTCTGACTCAGTGATAGAGTGATAGTGGTAGTGATAGTAGTAGGAGGGGTATCTGACTCAGTGATAGTGGTTATATATGGGTCTCAGTGATAGTGGTAGTGATAGTAGGTAGGAGGGGTGTCTGACTCAGTGATAGTGATAGTGTTAGTGATAGTAGGTAGGAGGGGTATCTGACTCAGTGATAGTGATAGTGGTAGTGATAGTAGTAGGAGGGGTGTCTGACTCAGTGATAGTGGTAGTGATAGTAGTAGGAGGGGTGTCTGACTCAGTGATAGAGTGATGGTAGTGATAGTAGTAGGAGGGGTATCTGACTCAGTGATAGTGGTAGTGGAGATAGTAGTAGAAGGGGTATCTGACTCAGTGATAGAGTATTGGTAGTGATAGTAGTAGGAGGGGTATCTGACTCAGTGATAGAGTGATAGTGGTAGTGATAGTAGGTAGGAGGGGTGTCTGACTCAGTGATAGTGATAGTATTAGTGATAGTAGGTAGGAGGGGTGTCTGACTCAGTGATAGTGGTAGTGATAGTGATAGTAGTAGGAGGGGTATCTGACTCAGTGATAGTGGTAGTGATAGTAGGTAGGAGGGGTGTCTGACTCAGTGATAGAGTGATAGTGTTAGTGATAGTAGGTAGGAGGGGTGTCTGACTCAGTGATAGTGATAGTATTAGTGATAGTAGTAGGAGGGGTGTCTGACTCTCTTCCTGTTCGTCATCCTCGTCGGTGCGGCTCAGCGTGTCCTGAGAGGGCTGGCGTGACGGCTGGCTTTCCTGCTCCCACACTGTGCCCGTGCCCGTGTTGGACCGGGACATGGTGGCCAGCGACAGGCGGTAGGCAGAGGTGGACGTGCCCACTGTACTGATGGACGTCTTGCCCTGGTACGCTGTAGGCAGGAGGGGGCATGAACAGACACATCTCTTATCATAACCTGTCATTTAATAACGAAAGGTTAACATGGCATTTGGGTAGTGTGCTAATGGGTAGTGCACTAATGGGTAGTGGACTAATGGGTATTGTACTAATGTGCAGCGTACTAACGGGTAGTGCGCTAACGGGTAGTATACTAACGGGTAGTATACTAACGGGTAGTATACTAATGGGTGGTGAGCTAATGGGTAGTGCACTAATGGGTAGGTGACTAACAGGTTGTGGACTAATGGGTAGTGTGCTAATGTGAAGTGTACTAACAGGTAGTCCACTAATGGGTAGCTCACTAATGGGTAGTGTTCTAATGGGTAGTCCACTAATGAGTAGTGTACTAATGGGTAGTGTACTAATGGGTAGTAACTAATGGGTAGTGCACTAATGGGTAGTAGCGTAATGGGTAGTAAACTAATGGGTAGTGAACTAACAGGTAGTGTGCTAATGGGTAGTAACTAATGGGTAGTATAATAACGGGTAGTGTACTAATGGGTAGTGAGCTAATGGGTAGTGTTCTAATGGGTAGTCCACTAATGGGTAGTCCACTAACGGGTAGTGAACTAATGGGTAGTCCACTAATGGGTAGTGTATTAATGGGTAGTCCACTAATGGGTAGTGTACTAATGGGTAGTCCACTAACGGGTAGTCCACTAACGGGTAGTCCACTAATGGGTAGTGTATTAATGGGTAGTCCACTAACGGGTAGTCCACTAACGGGTAGTCCACTAATGGGTAGTCCACTAACTGGTAGTCCACTAATGGGTAGTGTACTAATGGGTAGTCCACTAATGGGTAGTGTATTAATGGGTAGTCTACTAATGGGTAGTCCACTAATGGGTAGTCCACTAATGGGTAGTCCACTAACGGGTAGTCCACTAACGGGTAGTCCACTAATGGGTAGTGTACTAATGGGTAGTGTACTAATGGGTAGTCCACTAATGGGTAGTGAGCTAATAGGTAGTGGCTAATGGGTAGTGGGTAGTGTGGGTAGTGTGCTAATGGGTAGTATACTAATGGGTAGTTCACTAATGTGTAGTGTACTAACGGGTAGTCCACTAATGGGTAGTTCACTAATGGGTAGTGTAATAATGAGTAGTCCACTAATGGGTAGTGTAATAATGGGTAGTCCACTAATGGGTAGTCCACTAATGGGTAGTGTACTAATGGGTAGTCCACTAACGGGTAGTCCACTAATGGGTAGTGTACTAATGGGTAGTGTACTAATGGGTAGTCCACTAATGGGTAGTGAGCTAATAGGTAGTGGCTAATGGGTAGTGGGTAGTGTGGGTAGTGTGCTAATGGGTAGTATACTAATGGGTAGTTCACTAATGTGTAGTGTACTAACGGGTAGTCCACTAATGGGTAGTTCACTAATGGGTAGTGTAATAATGAGTAGTCCACTAATGGGTAGTCCACAAATGAGTATTGTACTAATGGGTAGTGTATTAATGGGTAGTGTACTAATTGGTAGTAACTAATGGGTAGTGCGCTAATGGGTAGTGCGCTAATGGGTAGTAAACTAACGGGTAGTGAAGTAACGGGTAGTGAACTAATGGGTAGTCCACTAATGTGTAGTGTACTAACGGGTAGTCCACTAATGGGTAGTCCACTAATGGGTAGTGTACTAATGGGTAGTTCACTAACGGGGGTAGTGTACTAATGGGTAGTGCACTAACGGCTACTCTACTAATAACTAGTGTACTAAACTGTGGGTTACCAACCAGAGCCACTGTGCACGGCCTCCTTGAGGATCTTCAGCTCGTTGTTGAACTCTGCGAACAGGGAGCTCTTGCAGAGGGGGCGGGGGATGAAGCGCCGCTCCAGCTGGTCAGCGATGTGGTGGCGGGCTGTGATCTCCTCCTGGGAGTCAGCTGGCTGGGTCAGGAGCTGGAAGGTAAAGAGGAAGGAGATGAAGGGAACGGGAGAAGAAGAGAGCACGAAAAGAGAGAGAGCAAGAGAGAGAGAGACAAGGCAAGAAGGGCATTCTATGCCATCAAAAGGAGAGGGTAGTAGAATGGAGGGTACAGTATAATATTACACAGAATGGAGGGTACAGTATAATACTATACAGGGTAGTAGCATGGAGGGTACAGTATAATACTATACAGGGTAGTAGTATGGAGGTTACAGTATAATACTATACAGGGTAGTAGAATGGAGGGTACAGTATAATACTATACAGGGTAGTAGAATGGAGGGTACAGTATAATACTATACAGGGTAGTAGAATGGAGGGTACAGTATAATACTATACAGGGTAGTAGAATGGAGGTTACAGTATAATAGTATACAGGGTAGTAGAATGGAGAGTACAGTATAATACTATACAGAATGGAGGGTACAGTTTTATACTACACAGAATGGAGGGTACAGTATAATACTATACAGGGTAGTAGAATGGAGGGTACAGTATAATTTTACACAGACTGGAGGGTACAGTATAATACTATACAGAATGGAGGGTAAAGTATAATACTACACAGAATGGAGGGTACAGTATAATACTACACAGAATGGAGGGTACAGTATAATACTATACAGAATGGAGGGTACAGTATAATACTATACAGGATAGTAGAATGGAGGGTACAGTATAATACTATACAGAATGGAGGGTACAGTATAAAACTATACAGGATAGTAGAATGGAGGGTACAGTATAATACTACACAGACTGGAGGGTACAGTATAATACTACACAGAATGGAGGGTACAGTATAATACTACACAGAATGGAGGGTACAGTATAATACTATACAGAATGGAGGGTACAGTATAATACTATACAGGGTAGTAGAATGGAGGGTACAGTATAATACTACACAGACTGGAGGGTACAGTATAATACTATACAGAATGGACGGTACAGTATAATACTATACAGAATGGAGGGTACAGTATAATACATGGTAGTAGAATGGAGGGTACAGTATAATACTATACAGAATGGAGGGTACAGTATAATACTATACAGAATGGAGGGTACAGTAAAATACTATACAGGGTAGTAGAATGGAGGGTACAGTATAATACAATACAGGGTAGTAGCATGGAGGGTACAGTATAATACTATACAGAATGGAGGGTACAGTATAATACTATACAGGGTAGTATAATGGAGAGTACAGTATAATACTATACAGAATGGAGGGTACAGTATAATACTATACAGGGAAGTAGAATGGAGGTTACAGTATAATACCATACAGGGTAGAAAAATGGAGGGTACAGTATAATACTATACAGGATGGAGGGTACAGTATAACACTATACAGAATGGAGGGTACAGTATAATACTATAGAAAACGGAGGGTACAGTATAATACTATACAGAATGGAAGGTACAGTATAATACTATACAGAATGGAGGGTACAGTATAATACAATACAGGGTAGTAGAATGGAGGGTACAGTATAATACTATACAGGATGGAGGGTACAGTATAATACTATACAGAATGGAGGGTACAGTATAATACTATACAGAATGGAAGGTACAGTATAATACTATACAGAATGGAGGGTACAGTATAATACAATACAGGGTAGTAGAATGGAGGGTCCAGTATAATACTATACAGGATGGAGGGTACAGTATAATACTATACAGGGTAGTATAATGGAGAGTACAGTATAATACTATACAGAATGGAGGGTACAGTATAATACTATACAGGGAAGTAGAATGGAGGTTACAGTATAATACCATACAGGGTAGAAAATGGAGGGTACAGTATAATACTATACAGGATGGAGGGTACAGTATAACACTATACAGAATGGAGGGTACAGTATAATACTATAGAAAACGGAGGGTACAGTATAATACTATACAGAATGGAAGGTACAGTATAATACTATACAGAATGGAGGGTACAGTATAATACAATACAGGGTAGTAGAATGGAGGGTACAGTATAATACTATACAGGATGGAGGGTACAGTATAATACTATACAGAATGGAGGGTACAGTATAATACTATACAGAATGGAAGGTACAGTATAATACTATACAGAATGGAGGGTACAGTATAATACAATACAGGGTAGTAGAATGGAGGGTACAGTATAATACTATACAGGATGGAGGGTACAGTATAATACTATACAGAATGGAGGGTACAGTATAATACTATACAGAATGGAGGGTACAGTATAATACTATACAGGGTAGTAGAATGGAGGGTACAGTATAATACAATACAGGGTAGTAGAATGGAGGGTACAGTATAATACTATACAGAATGGAGGGTACAGTATAATACTATACAGAATGGAAGGTACAGTATAATACTATACAAGATGGAGGGTACAGTATAATACTATACAGAATGGAGGGTACAGTTTAATACTACACAGAATGGAGGGTACAGTATAATACTATACAGGGTAGTAGAATGGAGGGTACAGTATAATACTATACAGGATGGAGGGTACAGTATAATACTATACAGAATGGAGGGTACAGTATAATACTATACAGAATGGAGGGTACAGTATAATACTATACAGGGTAGTATAATGGAGGGTACAGTATAATACTATACAGCGTAGTAGAATGGAGGATACAGAATATTACTACACAGAATGGAGGGTACAGTATAATACTATACAGGGTAGTAGAATGGAGGGTACAGTATAATACTACACAGAATGGAGGGTACAGTATAATACTATACAGGTTAGTAGAATGGAGGATACAGTATATTACGACACAGAATGGAGGGTACAGTATAATACTATACAGGGTAGTAGAATGGAGGGTGCAGTTTAATACTAAACACAGAATTGAGGGTACAGTATAATACTATACAGGGTAGTAGGATGGAGGGTACAGTATAATACTATACAGAATGGAGGGTACAGTATAATACTATACAGGGTAGTAGATTGGAGGATACAGTATAATACAATACAGAATGGAGGGTACAGTATAATACTATACAGAATGGAGGGTACAGTATAATACTATACAGCGTAGTAGAATGGAGGATACAGTATATTACTACACAGAATGGAGGGTACAGTATAATACTATACAGGGTAGTAGAATGGAGGGTACGGTATAATACTACACAGAATGGAGGGTACAGTATAATACTATACAGGGTAGTATAATGGAGAGTACAGTATAATACTATACAGAATGGAGGGTACAGTATAATACTATACAGGGTAGTAGATGGAGGGTAAAGTATAATACCATACAGGGTAGAAAAATGGAGGGTACAGTAAAATACTATACAGGATGGAGGCAGGGAATGAGCATATAAACTATACAGGATGGAGGTACAGTATAACACTATACAGAATGGAGGGTACAGTATAATACTATAGAAAACGGAGGGTACAGTATAATACTATACAGAATGGAAGGTACAGTATAATACTATACAGAATGGACGGTACAGTATAATACAATACAGGGTAGTAGAATGGAGGGTACAGTATAATACTATACAGGATGGAGGGTACAGTATAATACTATACAGAATGGAGGGTACAGTATAATACTATACAGAATGGAAGGTACAGTATAATACTATACAGAATGGAGGGTACAGTATAATACAATACAGGGTAGTAGAATGGAGGGTACAGTATAATACTATACAGGATGGAGGGTACAGTATAATACTATACAGAATGGAGGGTACAGTATAATACTATACAGAATGGAAGGTACAGTATAATACTATACAGAATGGAGGGTACAGTATAATACAATACAGGGTAGTAGAATGGAGGGTACAGTATAATACAATACAGGGTAGTAGAATGGAGGGTACAGTATACTACTATACAGATTGGAAGATACAGTATAATACTATACAGGATGGAGGGTACAGTATAATACTATACAGAATGGAGGGTACAGTATAATACTATACAGAATGGAGGGTACAGTATAATACTACACAGAATGGAGGGTACAGTATAATACAATACAGGGTAGTAGAATGGAGGGTACAGTATAATACTATACAGGATGGAGGGTACAGTATAATACTATACAGAATGGAGGGTACAGTATAATACTATACAGAATGGAGGGTACAGTATAATACTATACAGGGTAGTATAATGAAGGGTACAGTATAATACTATACAGCGTAGTAGAATGGAGGATACAGTATATTACTACACAGAATGGAGGGTACAGTATAATACTATACAGGGTAGTAGAATGGAGGGTACAGTATAATACTACACAGAATGGAGGGTACAGTATAATACTATACAGGTTAGTAGAATGGAGGATACAGTATATTACTATACAGAATGGAGGGTACAGTATAATACTATACAGAATGGAGGGTACAGTATAATACTATACAGGGTAGTATAATGGAGGGTACAGTATAATACTATACAGCGTAGTAGAATGGAGGGTACAGTATAATACTATACAGAATGGAGGGTACAGTATAATACTATACAGGGTAGTATAATGGAGGGTACAGTATAATACTATACAGAATGGAGGGTACAGTATAAAACTATACAGGGTAGTAGAATGGAGGGTACAGTTTAATACTATACAGAATGGAGGGTACAGTATAATACAATACAGGGTAGTAGAATGGAGGGTACAGTAAAATACTATACAGGATGGAGGGTACAGTATAACACTATACAGAATGGAGGGTACAGTATAATACCATACAGGGTAGAAAATGGAGGGTACAGTAAAATACTATACAGGATGGAGGGTACAGTATAACACTATACAGAATGGAGGGTACAGTATAATACTATAGAAAACGGAGGGAACAGTATAATACTATACAGAATGGAAGGTACAGTATAATACTATACAGAATGGAGGGTACAGTATAATACAATACAGGGTAGTAGAATGGAGGGTACAGTATAATACTATACAGGATGGAGGGTACAGTATAATACTATACAGAATGGAGGGTACAGTATAATACTATACAGAATGGAAGGTACAGTATAATACTATACAGAATGGAGGGTACAGTATAATACAATACAGGGTAGTAGAATGGAGGGTACAGTATAATACTATACAGGATGGAGGGTACAGTATAATACTATACAGAATGGAGGGTACAGTATAATACTATACAGAATGGAAGGTACAGTATAATACTATACAGAATGGAGGGTACAGTATAATACAATACAGGGTAGTAGAATGGAGGGTACAGTATAATACAATACAGGGTAGTAGATTGGAGGGTACAGTATAATACTATACAGAATGGAAGGTACAGTATAATACTATACAGGATGGAGGGCACAGTATAATACTATACAGAATGGAGGGTACAGTATAATACTATACAGAATGGAGGGTACAGTATAATACTATACAGAATGGAGGGTACAGTATAATACTACACAGTATGGAGGGTACAGTATAATACAATACAGGGTAGTAGAATGGAGGGTACAGTATAATACTATACAGGATGGAGGGTACAGTATAATACTATACAGAATGGAGGGTACAGTATAATACTATACAGAATGGAGGGTACAGTATAATACTATACAGGGTAGTATAATGGAGGGTACAGTATAATACTATACAGCGTAGTAGAATGAAGGATACAGTATATTACTACACAGAATGGAGGGTACAGTATAATACTATACAGGGTAGTAGAATGGAGGGTACAGTATAATACTACACAGAATGGAGGGTACAGTATAATACTATACAGGTTAGTAGAATGGAGGATACAGTATATTACTATACAGAATGGAGGGTACAGTATAATACTATACAGAATGGAGGGTACAGTATAATACTATACAGGGTAGTATAATGGAGGGTACAGTATAATACTATACAGCGTAGTAGAATGGAGGGTACAGTATAATACTATACAGAATGGAGGGTACAGTATAATACTATACAGGGTAGTAGAATGGAGGATACAGTATAATACAATACAGAATGGAGGGTACAGTATAATACTATACAGAATGGAGGGTACAGTATAATACTATACAGCGTAGTAGAATAGAGGATACAGTATATTACTACACAGAATGGAGGGTACAGTATAATACTATACAGGGTAGTAGAATGGAGGGTACGGTATAATACTACACAGAATGGAGGGTACAGTATAATACTATACAGGTTAGTAGAATGGAGGATACAGTATATTACTACACAGAATGGAGGGTACAGTATAATACTATACAGGGTAGTAGAATGGAGGGTACGGTATAATACTACACAGAATGGAGGGTACAGTATAATACTATACAGGGTAGTAGAATGGAGGATACAGTATAATACAATACAGAATGGAGGGTACAGTATAATACTATACAGAATGGAGGGTACAGTATAATACTATACAGCGTAGTAGAATAGAGGATACAGTATATTACTACACAGAATGGAGGGTACAGTATAATACTATACAGGGTAGTAGAATGGAGGGTACAGTTTAATACTACACAGAATGGAGGGTACAGTATAATACTATACAGGGTAGTATAATGGAGGGTACAGTATAATACTATACAGAATGGAGGGTACAGTATAATACTATACAGGGTAGTAGAATGGAGGGTACAGTTTAATACTACACAGAATGGAGTGTACAGTATAATACTACACAAGGTAGTAGATTGGAGGATACAGTATAATACTACACAAAATGGAGGGTACAGTAAAATACTACACAGTGCTCCTACCTTGCACTGGATAAAGGGGCGCAGCAGGACGAAGATGGGAATCCGAGTACGCACTATGAAATCTATGAAGTCCCAGAAGGCCAGGCCTCCCACCTTCCTCAGAGACATCTCCTTGGCCTGCAGGCTGAGGCGATACCACTGGTTCCCCAGCTGCCGCTCAAAACACACCAACACCACTTTTAGAGCTGGGGGAGAGAGTGGGAGGAGTGTGGGAGGAGGGGAGAGAGAGGGGAGAGGAGGGGGTAGAGAGAGTGGGGACAGAGATGGGGGAGAGAGAGAGGGGGAGGGGTAGAGAGAGTGGGGGAAAGGGGGAGGGTGTAGAGAGAGTGGGGAGAGAGGGGGGAGAGGGGGAGGAGGGGAGGGTGTAGAGAGAGTGGGGAGAGAGAGGGGGAGATAGAGAGAGGGGGTAGAGAGAGGGAGGAGGGAGGGAGGGAGTAGAGAGAGTGGGGAGTGAGATGGGGAGAGAGAGGGGGAGGGGGAGATAGAGAGGGGGAGAGAGAGGGAGGAGAGAGGGGAGTGAGGGGAGGGGGAGAGAGAGGGGGAGAGAGAGGGAGGAGAGAAAGACAGAGAAAGTGAGGAGTGAGAAAGCGATGGTGAGAAAAGGAGGAAGAGAAAGCAGAGGGAGGAGAGAAAATTAGAAAGGGAGGGTGAGGGAAAAAGAGAGAGATAAAATAACGGGAGAACAAGACAAAGAGCCAGAAACACCACCTCTATCAACAACCATCAGCTCCTACATCTTTTAACCAGACATTCACTGTCATTCAGCACCTCATCATCCCACTCTGCCACTGGAACCTAAATCAGAACCCTACAGAACAAAGTTCCCTCAGAAAAAATGGAAGTTCTAAATGTAAGTCTAAGTCTAAATAGCAATGCACGAGTCTTGGTTTGTACGAGCCAGAACGGCTCATAGGAGCAGCAACCTATCTACTGTTTCTGTAGCGTGAGGCAGCTTGATGTACCAGTACACCCCCTGGACAGGACTCTAGTCTATCTACTGTTTCTGTAGCGTGAGGCAGCTTGATGTACAAGTACACCCCCTGGACAGGACGCTAGTCTATCTACTGTTTCTGTAGCGTGAGGCAGCTTGATGTACCAGTACACCCCCTGGACAGGACGCTAGTCTATCTACTGTTTCTGTAGCGTGAGGCAGCTTGATGTACAAGTACACCCCCTGGACAGGACGCTAGTCTATCTCCTGTTTCTGTAGCGTGAGGCAGCTTGATGTACCAGTACACCCCCTGGACAGGACGTTAGTCTATCTCCTGTTTCTGTAGCGTGAGGCAGCTTGATGTACAGTACACCCCCTGGACAGGACGCTAGTCTATCTCCTGTTTCTGTAGCGTGAGGCAGCTTGATGTACAAGTACACCCCCTGGACAGGACTCTAGTCTATCTCCTGTTTCTGTAGCGTGAGGCAGCTTGATCTACCAGTACACCCCCTGGACAGGACGTTAGTCTATCTCCTGTTTCTGTAGCGTGAGGCAGCTTGATGTACCAGTACACCCCCTGGACAGGACGTTAGTCTATCTCCTGTTTCTGTAGCGTGAGGCAGCTTGATGTACCAGTACACCCCCTGGACAGGACGTTAGTCTATCTCCTGTTTCTGTAGCGTGAGGCAGCTTGATGTACCAGTACACCCCCTGGACAGGACGCTAGTCTATCTCCTGTTTCTGTAGCGTGAGGCAGCTTGTTGTACAAGTACACCCCCTGGACAGGACGCTAGTCTATCTCCTGTTTCTGTAGCGTGAGACAGCTTGATGTACAAGTACACCCCCCGGACAGGACGTTAGTCTATTGCAGGGAAAATAAAGTTCCCTTAAAATAAATGTAAGTTCTAAGTGTAATATGCTGACCACATTGCTCGTGTTACATGCGCCAGCGCAGCAAAATAAATGTACACATACACGTTATTCAATTCTTGCATCCAAACTGCTCGCGCGCGTCAACGAGCATCTGCGTAGCCAGGCACTGAAATATAAATTGTTCTATTTGTGACGCACGACGTGCTACAAATCCCGCCTCTCCCATCTCCTCATTGCTTTTTAAGAGCATATACAGTGCCTTCGGAAAGTATTCAGACCCCTTGACGTTTTCCGCATTTTGATACATTACAGCCATATTCTAAAATGGATGAAATAATAATTTTTCTCAGTAATTTATAAACAATACCCCATAACATCAAAGCGAAGGAAAAAAATGAAATACCTTATTTACATAAGAATTCAGACCCTTTGCTATGAGACTCGAAATTGAGCTCAGGTGCATCCTGTTTCTATTGATCATCCTTGAGATGTTTCTACAACTTGATTGGAGTCCACCTGTGGTAAATTCAATTGATTGGACATGATTTGGAAAGGCACACACCTGTCTATATAAGGTCCCACAGTTGACAGTGCATGTCAGAGCGAAAACCAAGCCATGAGGTCAAAGGAATTGTCCGTAGAGCTCCGAGACAGGATTTTGTCGAGGCACACATCTGGGGAAGGGTACCAAAACATTTCTGCAGCATTAAAGGTCCCCAAGAACACCGTGGCCTCCATCATTCTTAAATGGAAGAAGTTTGGAACCACCAAGACTCTTCCTAAAGCCGGCCGCCAGGGCCAAACTGAGCAATTGGGAGAAAAGGGCCTTGGTCAGGGAGGTGACCAAGAACCTGATGATCACTCTGACAGAGCTCCAGAGTTCCTCTGTAGAGATGGGAGAGCCTTCCAGAAGGACAACCATCTCTGCAGCACTCCACCAATCAGGCCTTTAAGGTAGAGTGGCCAGATGGAAGCCACTCCTCAGTAAAAGGCACATGACAGCCCACTTGGACTTTGCCAAAAGGCACCTAAAGACTCTCAGACCGTGAGAAACAAGATTCTCTGTTCTGATGAAACCAAGATTGAACTCTTTGGCCTGAATGCCAAGGGTCACGTCTGGAGAAAACCTGGCACCATCCCTACGGTGATGCCTGGTGGTGTCAGCATCATGCTGTGGGGATGTTTTTCAGCGGCAGGGACTGGGAGACTAGTCAGGATCGAGGCAAAGATGAATGGAGCAAAGTACAGAGAGATCCTTGATGAAAACCTGCTCCAGAGGTCAGGACCTCAGACTGTGGCGAAGGTTCACCTTCCAACATGAAAACGACCCTAAGCACATAGAGAAGACAATGCAGGAGTCTCTGAATTTCTTTGAGTGGCCCAGCCAGAGCCTGGACTTGAACCCGATCGTACATCTTTGGAGAGGCCTGAAAATAGCTGTGCAGCAACACTCCCCATCCAACCTGACAGAGCTTAAGAGGATCTGCAGAGAAGGCTGGGAGAAACTCCCCAAATACAGGTGTTATTTACATTTCTTTATTTTATTTATTTAACCTTTATTTAACTAGGCAAGTCCGTTAAGAACAAATTGTTATTTACAATGACGGCCTACCCTGGTCAAACCCGGACGATACTGGGCAAATTGTGCGCTGCCCTGTGGGTGTGCCAAGCTTGTAGCGTCATACCCAAGAAGACCCGAGGGTGTAATCGCTGCCAAAGGTGCTTCAACAAAGTACTGAGTAGAGGGTCTGAATACTTATGTAAATGTGATATTTCCATTTTTATTTGTTAATAAATTTGCAAAAATGTCTAAAAACGTATTTTTGCTTTGTCATTATGTGTTATTGTGTGGAGATTGATGAGGAAAAAAACTATTTGATCAATTTTAGAATAAGGCTGTAATGTAACAAAATGTGGAAACATTTAATGGGTCTGAATACTTTCCCAAGGCAACGTATGCATGTGGGTGATTGAAAGATGAACTGAGGTCGACATTCCAGTACTGTTGGTGGTGGTAATGCACCTTAACGCTGGTTGCCAACCGCCATATGAAGTCCAAAGAAGAAGACTGAAGGAGGAGAGATTAGAAACTAACTCAGTTTACCCTTTTATCTGTGGATTAATTGTCAGAGTACAGAACCTTTTGCATTTCAGGTAAAATAACAACCCAATGTTTATATCCCAGGACAAATTAGCTATCAACAGCAAGCTAGCTAGCTAATTTGACATGAATGTTTAATGCTTTTCGACCTGTCCCCAAATTAATATAGTTGGTTCAGAGTTTGTTTTGATATTTCAACCTGCGAGTTCTGATCACGTCTGGTGTAGCTGGACAAAATCAACACATGCGTACGATGGCAGACGCACACGCTCGCCCGGTCTAGTCAGCATATAGTCTACATTTAAATAGTCTAAGTCTGCATAAGTCTATCCCTACCCAGGTATGCAGCCTGACTGGTGGACTCGGCCAGGCCCTCTCTCCTCAGGTCCTTGCCCTGGTCCCCCGGGGTGGAGCAGTGGGCGGGGGAGGTGTCCAGCATGAAGTTCTTGGTCCGGGACGTGCTGATGATGCGCGGGGGGAGGAGGATGTTGATGACCGTCTGCAGGAGCAGAGAGACCTCAGGCTGCTCCAGGTGTGGGGAGTCTGGATAGGGTGGAACACACACACACACACACACACACACACACACACACACACACACACACACACACACACACACACACACACGTTGCGTTCAAGGCTGACTACATTGCAGTTGTGCAACACATATCAACTAATCGTTAGGTGCCAGGTCATCGTTGGTGCAGGCGAGCATCAGATTGTTATATACAGTGCCTTCGGAAAGTATTCCACATTTTGTTATGTTACAGCCTTATTCTAAAATGGATTAAATTGAAAAGAATCGTCAGCAATCTACACACATGGGGTATTATGTCATTATGGGGTATTATGTGTAGATTGATGAGGGAAAAAAACAATTTAATACAATTTTGAATAAGGCTGTAAAGTCAAGGGGTCTGAAAACTTTCTGAAGGCACTGTATGATGCAGTGATATTTTTAACATCTATCCAGGCGCTGTGAGTTCTAGCAGGTGACTGCAAGGTGACATTCAAGTCTGCCTGAAACACAGCCATTATTTCAGATGCACGTATGCATACATACACACACAGTTTGGTGGCATTAGACCTCTTAACCCTGGGCTCTGACCTTTGCTCCCTGAACCCACTGTCAGCACGAATGGAATCAGCAGGTTGAGCAGCATGCCCTCTCGCCTCTCTTGATTGGTGAAGGGGGAGATCACATGGCTCAGGGGGAAGTCATCCTTCAAAGCCTGTCAATCAGGAAAGAGAACAAGATAAATGTTTCATTATGACACACACACACACACACCCACACACAGTAACCCAGAGGTTAGTTCTTGGCCTGAGTAGTCTCACCTGTATCTGCAGAGCCACCAGGCGGACCACTGCCGTGCTGAAGGGTAGAGGGGGGGACAGATACGGGCTCAGGTGGAGCAGGGGCAGCCCATCAGCCACACTGGAGGGGCCTACTACCCCCATCACCTGAGAAACACACACACACAAACAGGGCACACACACACACACACACACACACACACACACACACACACACACACACACACACACACACACACACACACACACACACACACACGCAAACAAGCAACATCATAGTTAAGTCACAGCACAGTGAGTATTTGAGGTGTGTGTGTGTGAGCACGCCTCACCAGGTTGACACAGACGTTGATGAGGGAGCGAAGGTGAGGGAGGAAGGAGATGATTGGCTGACGCTGGAGAGTCAGACAGATACCTTCAATCAGACTACTGGCCGCCTCCCACTCCACCTGTCTCCTGTAGGACAGACACACGCAATCAGTATAAACACACACACACGCACAGACAGGCTTGCTCACACACACACACACACACACACACACACACACACACACACACACACACACACACACACACACACACACACACACACACACGTTCATTTACTAATCACGCTCATAAACATACACAGCAGAGGAGACTGATGGGAGGAGCTATAGAAGAACGTAGTCAAACTTTTGGTTTCCATGTGTTTGATACTATTCCATTTATTCCATTCCAGCCATTACAATGAGCCCTTCCTCCTATAGCTCCTCCCACCAGCCTCCACTGATACACACATCCACTACAAACACAACACACTTAACAAAATATCACACTATAATTTCGCATTTTGAAAACGTTTAGTTTGGACAGGCTATTAAATAGATAATCCCATCACTACTCAGCAGAGGTATCAATAACCAGGTCCAGGTTCTGATGACTCTCTATGTGGGTCTAAAGCAGCTTGTATTGACCCATCACTACTCAGCAGAGGTATCAATAACCAGGTCCAGGTTCTGATGACTCTCTATGTGGGTCTAAAGCAGCTTGTATTGACCCATCACTACTCAGCAGAGGTATCAATAACCAGGTCCAGGTTCTGATGACTCTCTATGTGGGCCTAAAGCAGATAATATTGACCCATCACTACTCAGCAGAGGTATCAATAACCAGGTCCAGGTTCTGATGACTCTCTATGTGGGCCTAAAGCAGCTCGTATTGACAGATGGCATTGCAGAGCTCACAGACACACACATAAGCAGAGCCAAACTCAGCAGTTATGAGACTTTACAAACTACAACACACAATCAAACTGTGAGTAGTCAGCAGCGATGACAATTACACCCACGGAAGCAGCAGTGCATTACTCTGGCTAGTTCAGCCAGCTCGGCTAGGAACAGACTTGACTACAGCTATGGTACTTCACTCCACTGTAACACCACAGTACGGTACTTCACTCCACTGTAACACCACAGTACGGTACTTCACCCCACTGTAACACCACAGTACAGTACTTCACTCCACTGTAACACCACAGTACGGTACTTCACTCCACTGTAACACCACAGTACGGTACTTCACTCCAGTGTAACACCACAGTACGGTACTTCACTCCACTGTAACACCACAGTACGGTACTTCACTCCACTGTAACACCACAGTATGGTACTTCACCCCACTGTAACACCACAGTATGGTACTTCACCCCACTGTAACACCACAGTATGGTACTTCACCCCACTGTAACACCACAGTATGGTACGGTACTTCACCCCACTGTAACACCACAGTATGGTACTTCACCCCACTGTAACACCACAGTACGGCACTTCACCCCACTGTAACACCACAGTACGGTACTTCACCCCACTGTAACACCACAGTACGGTACTTCACTCCACTGTAACACCACAGTACGGTATGGTACTTCACTCCACTGTAACACCACAGTATGGTACGGTACTTCACGCCACTGTAACACCACAGTATGGTACGGTACGGTACTTCACCCCACTGTAACACCACAGTACAGTACTTCACCCCACTGTAACACCACAGTATGGTACGGTACTTCACTCCACTGTAACACCACAGTATGGTACTTCACTTCACTGTAACACCACAGTACGGTACTTCACTCCACTGTAACACCACAGTACAATATATCATTCCACTGTAACACAACAGTATGGTACTTCACTCCACTGTAACACCACAGTACAATACTTCATTCCACTGTAACACCACAGTACGGTACTTCACTCCACTGTAACACCAGAGTATGGTACGGTACTTCACTCCACTGTAACACCACAGTACGGTACTTCACCCCACTGTAACACCACAGTACGGTACTTCACTCCACTGTAACACCACAGTACGGTATGGTACTTCACTCCACTGTAACACCACAGTATGGTACGGTACTTCACGCCACTGTAACACCACAGTATGGTACGGTACTTCACCCCACTGTAACACCACAGTACAGTACTTCACCCCACTGTAACACCACAGTATGGTACGGTACTTCACTCCACTGTAACACCACAGTATGGTACTTCACTTCACTGTAACACCACAGTACGGTACTTCACTCCACTGTAACACCACAGTACAATACTTCATTCCACTGTAACACCACAGTATGGTACTTCACTCCCCTGTAACACCACAGTACAATACTTCATTCCACTGTAACACCACAGTACGGTACTTCACTCCACTGTAACACCAGAGTATGGTACGGTACTTCACTCCACTGTAACACCACAGTACGGTACTTCACTCCACTGTAACACCACAGTATGGTACTTCACGCCACTGTAACAGTACAGTACAGTACTTCACTCCACTGTAACACCACAGTACGATACTTCATTCCACTGTAACACCACAGTATGGTACTTCACTCCACTGTAACACCACAGTACAATACTTCATTCCACTGTAACACCACAGTATGGTACTTCACGCCACTGTAACACCACAGTACGGTATGGTACTTCACTCCACTGTAACACCACAGTACGGTACTTCACTCCACTGTAACACCACAGTACGGTATGGTACTTCACTCCACTGTAACACCACAGTACGGTACTTCACTCCACTGTAACACCACAGTACGGTATGGTACTTCACTCCACTGTAACACCACAGTACGGTACTTCACTCCACTGTAACACCACAGTACGGTACTTCACGCCACTGTAACACCACAGTACGGTACTTCACTCCACTGTAACACCACAGTATGGTACTTCACGCCACTGTAACACCACAGTACGGTACTTCACTCCACTGTAACACCACAGTATGGTACTTCACGCCACTGTAACACCACAGTATGGTACGGTACTTCACTCCACTGTAACACCACAGTACGGTACGGTTGTGAAGGAGCAAGGGTTAAAGGGCGCGCAGCGCGGCAACAGACCTGGAGCACAGAGCCTGTGGGCGAGCGCACCTGAGCGTAGGCATCTTGTGGATCTTGTTGAACATGCGGTCAAGCCGCTTCAGGATGAGGATGAGGGCGGGCCGCACGGCCTCGGATGACCAATCGGTGATGGGCAGCATCCCAGTGACGTAGCGCCGCAGGCCTCGGCTCTCCATGGTCAGGCTGTCGTAGGGGGCCAGCTTGAGGAGGGAGTGGGCGATCTCTGCCAATCTGGGGGAAAACATCACCACACACACACACAAAATGATCATATACAAAAACACACATGCAATCATATAGACATGCACAACCGCATGCACAGTCAGGGAATTACATACACACACAACGCACTCATCCACACACAAAAAGGCATACAGATTGTACACACGAAATCGCACACGCACAATTCTAAACGTTTCTGCAAATCAGGTCCCTGTATGGGTCCATACCATAGCTGAGTGAATAGTGATGTCATACCCGGTTAAAGTGTGTCTCATTCGTGGCCACTTTCACCCAGGTAGGTGCTGCACATTGGGCATTGAATGAGGATAGTTTCCACCTGGTTGAAACACTATGCACTAAATCCAACCATTCACCTCATGTGGGACTTGATGTCCAGCAGCTCTAAGGCGGTGACACGGGGTTCCCCGGCCACGTTCTGCAGGATCTTGAGGCGCGGGCCGCAGTGCTTGTAGAACTCAGTGCAGATGTTCAGGAGGGACTCCCGGGGCCGGCGAAACTCCTCACGGGCGATACGCTCGTCCAGCTCCTCGCGAGGCATCCCCTGGCCCTCCTCCAGCAGGTGAAGGTTGTCCCTGATGCCGGACACAAGGCGACTGACATTGACACCAAGCAACACGAGTACACGACACAAACAAGCATCCATGAAACATGATCATCTGTACCAACTGTGGTGTAAACACATGGGACATATTCTATTGTTTTCTTCTGTTGTGATGATGACCTGTACATAGGTATCTTTAGGATATCACTACGGCAACAGCATCCAGGAACAACACTATATTTATGTCTTACAGTTATGAAGAGAATTAGGAAAAGTAACAAAACAACATGTTAATAAACACCCTTTTCCTTATATAGTGCACTACAGCCCTATGGCTCTGGCCAAAGGTAGTGCATTAGGGGTGACATTTTAGACACAGTCCAGCAGGTGTAAAGGCTACTCCACACCTGGTGTTGGGCCCTCCAGACATGGCGTGGTTGGCAGTCGTGGCACCTTTGTGTCCCTGGTCACAGCGACTCAACTGGGGGGCAGTCATAGGCCTGAGAGGGGTGGGAATGGGAGGGAGGGGAAGGAGGGGTGGAAGATAGCAGAGAAAATGGACAAATGTCACATTCAATTAGGGCTTGGAACATACATTTAGAAAGACATGATGGGCCATATCTGCTTATCAGATGCACGGCTTGTGTGTGTGTGTGTGTGTGTGTGTGTGTGTGTGTGTGTGTGTGTGTGTGTGTGTGTGTGTGTGTGTGTGTGTGTGTGTGTGTGTGTGTGTGTCTGACCGTGTGAGGGTCTCTGAGCTGTAGAGCAGGGCCTGCAGGGAGGTGGCCAGGGCGGCAATGGCGGCGATCTCGTCCCGCGCTGCCGAGGCTGACTCCATGGTCATGGTGTTGCTCTTCAGCTTCTGGAGAAAACACGGCACCAGGGCCTCCAGCACCATCAGCATCTGTAGGCTGATACCGTGCACACACGCAACGCATAAACACAAACACACACAGAGGAAGATAGGAGAGGGCGTTAGCATTTAGTAAGCCTACTGTACAACGTTGATATACAGGGCTAGCGGTGAGTGATGTGAAAGCACACCTCCTGACAGACTCTGGGGCGTAGGCCACCACCGTCACACACAGCTTGATGGACTCACTGATGGAGAAGGCCAGGTCCTCACTACCATAGCAGAAGTCTGAAACAGAGAGAACCACTGGAATTCATGCTGCAGCACTTTCAGGACCTAAAATATACTATAGGAAGAACATGACCATTATCAGTCAAGTTCTATTGTTTAATATAACTAGGAGAATCCTGACAATGAGAAACTCCAGGTCTTAGTAAGAGTCTATTAACTAGGAGAAACCTGACAATGAGAAACTCCAGGCCTTAGTAAGAGTCTATTAACTAGGAGAATCCTGACAATGAGAAACTCCAGGCCTTAGTAAGAGTCTATTAACTAGGAGAATCCTGACAATGAGAAACTCCAGGCCTTAGTAAGAGTCTATTAACTAGGAGAATCCTGACAATGAGAAACTCCAGGTCTTAGTAAGAGTCTATTAACTAGGAGAATCCTGACAATGAGAAACTCCAGGCCTTAGTAAGAGTCTATTAACTAGGAGAATCCTGACAATGAGAAACTCCAGGCCTTAGTAAGAGTCTATTAACTAGGAGAATCCTGACAATGAGAAACTCCAGGCCTTAGTAAGAGTCTATTAACTAGGAGAATCCTGACAATGAGAAACTCCAGGCCTTAGTAAGAGTCTATTAACTAGGAGAATCCTGACAATGAGAAACTCCAGGCCTTAGTAAGAGTCTATTAACTAGGAGAATCCTGACAATGAGAAACTCCAGGCCTTAGTAAGAGTCTATTAACTAGGAGAATCCTGACAATGAGAAACTCCAGGCCTTAGTAAGAGTCTATTAACTAGGAGAATCCTGACAATGAGAAACTCCAGGTCTTAGTAAGAGTCTATTAACTAGGAGAATCCTGACAATGAGAAACTCCAGGTCTTAGTAAGAGTCTATTAACTAGGAGAAACCTGACAATGAGAAACTCCAGGTCTTGGTAAGAGTCTATTAACTAGGAGAAACCTGACAATGAGAAACTCCAGGCCTTAGTAAGAGTCTATTAACTAGGAGAAACCTGACAATGAGAAACTCCAGGTCTTAGTAAGAGTCTATTAACTAGGGGAATCCTGACAATGAGAAACTCCAGGTCTTGGTAAGAGTCTATTAACTAGGAGAATCCTGACAATGAGAAACTCCACGTCTTAGTAAGAGTCTATTAACTAGGAGAATCCTGACAATGAGAAACTCCAGGTCTTAGTAAGAGTCTATTAACTAGGGGAATCCTGACAATGAGAAACTCCAGGTCTTAGTAAGAGTCTATTAACTAGGAGAATCCTGACAATGAGAAACTCCAGGCCTTAGTAAGAGTCTATTAACTAGGAGAATCCTGACAATGAGAAACTCCAGGCCTTAGTAAGAGTCTATTAACTAGGAGAATCCTGACAATGAGAAACTCCAGGCCTTAGTAAGAGTCCATAACTAGGAGAATCCTGACAATGAGAAACTCCAGGTCTTAGTAAGAGTCTATAACTAGGAGAATCCTGACAATGAGAAACTCCAGGTCTTAGTAAGAGTCTATTAACTAGGGGAATCCTGACAATGAGAAACTCCAGGTCTTAGTAAGAGTCTATTAACTAGGAGAATCCTGACAATGAGAAACTCCAGGCCTTAGTAAGAGTCTATTAACTAGGAGAATCCTGACAATGAGAAACTCCAGGCCTTAGTAAGAGTCTATTAACTAGGGGAATCCTGACAATGAGAAACTCCAGGTCTTGGTAAGAGTCTATTAACTATTTATTTATTTTCTGCTGATCAGCTCACGCTGTCATTAAAACAACTCCTCTCTTACTAAAACAATGGGAATCCACGCCAGCAAAACGCTCTGGATAAGAGCGTCTGCTAAATGACTAAAATGTAAATGTAATGTAATGTAGTCAAAGGTAGAACAGTGTAGGGTAAATTGTCCTCTGTAGCTCAGTTGGGAGAGCATGGTGCTTGCAGCGCCAGGATGGTGGGTTCGAATCCTGGAACCATCTGTACGTACAATGTATGCACGCATGACTGTAAGTCGTTTTGGATAGAAGCGTCTGATAAATGGCATACAGGATATTGAACAGGGTGCCATGTCAGACACAACCTCTAATGATATAATAGTCCTGAGTGATGGGACCCAGGGGGGTTGAGGTGGTGGTGTTACCCAGGGATCGTAGGGGTTTCTCAGCCTTGACCAGCTCCAGGGCATCCAGGGTATCACGCGTCTCTCCCTCCAGAGAGACCAGCAGGTCAAACAGGCACTGAGCAGACACCCCCTTAGACAGGCCTGTACTGGTGCACGTCTGGGAGGGAGACACAGTCACATAGTTAGACAACACACGCAGATACGCTCATAAGGGGAGACCTAGTCAGTTGCACAACTGAATGCATTCAACCGAAATGTCTTCCACATTTAACCCTTCTGAATCAGAGAGGTGCTTATGCAAACACACTTACTGTGAACTCCAGCAGTGGGGCCACGCTGGCAAACAGCTGGAGGATGAAGGGTTTACGGTGCAGGATGTAGAACTGTCTGACGCAGAACTCTATCCCCTGTCTCAGCAGTGGGTTACTTTCATAGTCAGCATAGGACTACAACACATTACAGTGGGTTACTTTCATAGTCAGCATAGGACTACAACACATTACAGTGGGTTACTTTCATAGTCAGCATAGGACTACAACACATTACAGTGGGTTTAGGACTACAACACATTACAGTGGGTTACTTTCATAGTCAGCATAGGACTACAACACATTACAGTGGGTTACTTTCATAGTCAGCATAGGACTACAACATATTACAGTGGGTTACTTTCATAGTCAGCATAGGACTATGTCATGACGTTGGCCTGTGGGTAAGGTTTATGACCCCCCCCCCCCCCCATAAATACCTTTCTCCCTTCCCCTCTCTGACCCTACTGAAGGACTTGAATAGCCTGTGTTAAATATAGAGAGTCTGGGAACATCAAACAAATGGGGAAAGGAACCATATTTTGGTAATAAAACCAGTTGGAAATATGCTTGGGAACGTAATGAGTATGTTGTCATCTGAGACATTATGACTGATGACAGGACGACATAAACTGTACCTGGGAAAGTATACACCCTCTAGTTATCAGAGTCACATGGAATTGTTATGCAATTGAAATGTTTGATATTGAAATTGTTTGTTAGGAGATTAAATGTAATTTTAGCTTCCAAATGAGAGAATTGGGTTTTCATAAGGAAAGTGCCCTGCTTGATCAGTGGCCCACCCCTGTGAAGAGGAGGGGTTATAAACGATGAAACACATCCTTCCCCCCTCTCCACTATATAAGCCTTTGACGAAAAGATAACCACGTTGTTCCAGTACGGGAGGTCTGCAGCCTCTACGTTAGAAGGACACACATGTCAAGTACAGAACTAAGCCAACCTCGGCATGAGCTTTGATGGCGAATGGTATGAACTTTGAGCTTATTCACTACAGAAGTGATACTTCCTAGCCGTTGAGTTAGCAGTAGCCGCTGTAGACGGGGGCTAGGAAAGGACGGGCGACGGATCCAGTCTAACAGACGGACGAAGATACCACCACGTATCCAATTTACCACCAGAGACATTCTTCCGAGTTTACAGGAAGATCTGTTGGCCAACCCGGCCAGCATCTATGACCAATCTACCGAAGCGCAGCTCAGAGTAAATATTTATTGCATTTTCCTTTTCCAAATGGGCGGTAATTTAGAATGCATAAGATAATGTATTTACGATAGCATAGCTGCTGTTTCTTTGTTCCTAAATCTTCCCGCTCTTTCATTCAAGCCCAACCCCCTTTCCTTTGTGTAACCAGCCATCATGTATGACATCATTTGTATTCGGTGTATTTGTAATTCTGTGTGATTAGTTTAGGTATTTAGTAAATAAATAATTAAACCCAATTTTGTATTGCTGATTCAACTTGTTAGCCAGGGTTCGTGAAGATAGCCAAGAATTTACAACTTTCATTATGAGACTGAAAATAAGATAAGGGTTAATATTGACTGCTATCAATGTAAAATATTACTAAGTATTTTAAGAGTTTATTCGGAAGATAACGGCTCTATAAACGTTCTTCCGTGGTGCCCCGACTTTCTAGTTAATTACATTTACATGATTAGCTTAATCAGGTAATATTAATTACAGAGAGAATTTTATAGGTTAGCATGTCATATCACTTAATCCGGCATAGCCAAAGACACGACAACTACAACACATTACAGTGGGTTACTTTCATAGTCAGCATAGGACTACAACACATTACAGTGGGTTACTTTCATAGTCAGCATAGGACTACAACACATTACAGTGGGTTTAGGACTACAACACATTACAGTGGGTTACTTTCATAGTCACCATAGGACTACAACACATTACAGTGGGTTTAGGACTACAACACATTACAGTGTGTTTAGGACTACAACACATTACAGTGGGTTTAGGACTACAACACATTACAGTGGGTTTAGGACTACAACACATTACAGTGTGTTTAGGACTACAACACATTACAGTGGGTTTAGGACTACAACACATTACAGGGAGTAATCATATGAGCTTGTAAGGAGGCATGTCATACTGCAACACCATGTTTAGGCCCAATTCAGAATGCATTGTGGGATTTGGGCTGTAATCTCTGTGGCCTCCTAGAGCTAGGTTGAAGCAGCATCTTGGCATCAGCATTTATGTATTTGTATTTTAAATATTTATTTACTGTGTATTTAAGTATTTTCAAATAATGTGGCCGAATCAACTACTTCTATTTGAAGTATTTAAATAATTTTCTATAAATACTAAATACTATAGAAGCAAGACCATGTAATGCTTTGTAGGTTAGCAGTAAAACCTTGAAATCAGGTGTAGAAGCCACTGTGCATCTACATCTGCATTGCTTGCTGTTTGGGGTTTTAGGCTGTGTTTCTGTACAGCACTTTGTGACATCAGCTGATGTAAGAAGGCTTTATAAATACATTTGATTGATTGATTACTACCCAGCCTAGTTGAGCCCACGGGAAGTCTGGAGGATGTCATAGTGTCCATCAACATCGCTCCAACGGGTGACAGCAAAGACAACACAGAGCACCCCTTAATGTGGCCGACAGTAGAGCCATCGCCGCCCAGCTACGCTGCTACAGTGGTTACGTGGTTACGTGGTTACAGTGGTTACGTGGTTACAGTGGTTACGTGGTTAAGGTGGTTACGTGGTTACAGTGGTTACGTGGTTACAGTGGTTACAGTGGTTATGTGGTTACAGTGGTTACGTGGTTACAGTGGTTACGTGGTTACAGTGGTTACGTGGTTAAGGTGGTTACGTGGTTACAGTGGTTACGTGGTTACAGTGGTTACGTGGTTACAGTGGTTACAGTGGTTAAGGTGGTTACGTGGTTACAGTGGTTACGTGGTTACGTGGTTACGTGGTTACAGTGGTTACGTGGTTACAGTGGTTACAGTGTTAAGGTGGTTACGTGGTTACAGTGGTTACGTGGTTACAGTGGTTACGTGGTTACAGTGGTTACAGTGGTTATGTGGTTACAGTGGTTACAGTGGTTACGTGGTTACAGTGGTTACGTGGTTACAGTGGTTACGTGGTTACAGTGGTTACGTGGTTAAGGTGGTTACGTGGTTACAGTGGTTACGTGGTTACAGTGGTTACGTGGTTACAGTGGTTACGTGGTTAAAGTGGTTACGGAGCTGCGCTTGATTCCAGTCAGAGCAGCCCAACAGTCACACAAAATAGTAGGAAACAGCAGGCATTTAGATCAGGAGGTTTTTCTATGAGAAATTAAATAAACCCAGACAAATAACGTGACAACAACTAATGTCAATATTAAACACAAATAACGTGACAACAACTAATGTCAATATTAAACACAAATAACGTGACGACAACTAATGTCAATATTAAACACAAATAACGTGACAACAACTAATGTCAATATTAAACACAAATAACGTGACAACAACTAATGTCAATATTAAACACAAATAACGTGACGACAACTAATGTCAATATTAAACACAAATAACGTGACAACAACTAATGTCAATATTAAACACAAATAACGTGACGACAACTAATGTCAATATTAAACACAAATAACGTGACGACAACTAATGTCAATATTAAACACAAATAACGTGACAACAACTAATGTCAATATTAAACACAAATAACGTGACAACAACTAATGTCAATATTAAACACAAATAACGTGACGACAACTAATGTCAATATTAAACACAAATAACGTGACAACAACTAATGTCAATATTAAACACAAATAACGTGACAACAACTAATGTCAATATTAAACACAAATAACGTGACAACAACTAATGTCAATATTAAACACAAATAACGTGACAACAACTAATGTCAATATTAAACACAAATAACGTGACGACAACTAATGTCAATATTAAACACAAATAAGGTGACGACAACTAATGTCAATATTAAACACAAATAACGTGACGACAACTAATGTCAATATTAAACACAAATAACGTGACGACAACTAATGTCAATATTAAACACAAATAACGTGACGACAACTAATGTCAATATTAAACACAAATAACGTGACAACAACTAATGTCAATATTAAACACAAATAACGTGACGACAACTAATGTCAATATTAAACACAAATAACGTGACAACAACTAATGTCAATATTAAACACAAATAACGTGACAACAACTAATGTCAATATTAAACACAAATAACGTGACAACAACTAATGTCAATATTAAACACAAATAACGTGACGACAACTAATGTCAATATTAAACACAAATAACGTGACAACAACTAATGTCAATATTAAACACAAATAACGTGACAACAACTAATGTCAATATTAAACACAAATAAGGTGACGACAACTAATGTCAATATTAAACACAAATAACGTGACAACAACTAATGTCAATATTAAACACAAATAACGTGACGACAACTAATGTCAATATTAAACACAAATAACGTGACAACAACTAATGTCAATATTAAACACAAATAACGTGACAACAACTAATGTCAATATTAAACACAAATAACGTGACAACAACTAATGTCAATATTAAACACAAATAAGGTGAAACCACTTAATATCAATATCGCCAACATAGTTGATGTCCTGCCTTTCACACCATGGCACCCATGTGAATGTTTCTCTCATCACAACCTGTTAGGAGGATTCTGTGTGGGCCCTTTCAGAGGCCACTGGAGGTAGAGGACTCAATCAAATGTTACATAGAAGAGTATATCAACGCTTAGTAAGAAACATGGCCTATTATATAGGGTTCAATGCTATACATGTTTTCAAATCCTGTGATTTAAATGAGCAATGCCCATTGAGTTGTCAGCAGCACAATTTCCCAGATCAAGACTAAATAAATCCAGCTGCATTTGGCATTGACCTGCACTGCTCTCTGTGTAAGTCTTCCATTATGTAGCACCGAAGAGTTCCATTGTCAACATATTGACCATGCGTTGCTAGTGGCTATAACGGTCTGCTCCCAGGCTTCAACTCAACTGTAACCTGACCCAGCCCAGCCTGACCCAGCCCAGCCTGACCCAGCCCGTGTTTCTGTAAGTCACTGCTATATTATGTAGTGAGACTGACTCACAGAAAGGGGATGCCTTGTCAGTTGCACAACTGAATGCATTCAACCAATGTGTGTTCTGCATTTGATGCAACCCCTCTGAACCAGAGATGTGCGGGGGGCTGCCCTAATCGACGTCATCGGTGCCTGGGAAGCAGTTGTTGATGTTGGGGGTTAACTGCCTTGCTCAAGAGCAGAACGGCACAATTGTCCACCTTGCCGGCTCGGGGATTCAAACCAGCGACCTTTCGGTTACTGTTCCAACGCTCTTAACCACAAGGCTACCTGCCTCCCGCCGCACCGCTCACAATGACGACAGTTTGTGAGAACATTCGGGCAGTGGTTGGCATGGTGCCAAGGTTGCATTGAAGTCCAGTTATGTGACTTCTTCCTGTAATGGTTGGGGTTAGGATTTAGGGAGGCTACATTTATCCTAGATCTCTAACCTTTAACCCCAGCAGGTGGATGAAGTAGCACCATGAAACTGATCTAAGATTAGTTCCACATTTTCAGCTTCTAATAGAGAACAACAACCTGCTGGACCTGTAAACTGATCCTAGCTCTGTACTACCTACCTGCAGCATGGTGGGGAGGAGCCACTGGTATCCACTCAGGGAGAACAGGTGGTTGAAGTGGACGGCTGTGTTGATGGCAGTAGCCGTGTACTGCCTGAGGAGGGCGCTGTCCTCGGGGTGCAGCAGCAGGGCGCCGTTGAACACGTTCAGGAAGAGCATGATCTCGTCCCCCCACGGGTACTCACTGGGCATGCCCAGAAACATCTCTTCTAGTAGTTTGATCCACAGGACTTTGTGGAGAGTGTCCAGGCCGAAGAGCTCCTTGCCTGGGAAGAAGATGGCACAATATGGGGCTAACTCACTATGGAAGCCTCTTTGCAATGAAGACTTTTTGAAACATCTAGCGTTCATACTTCCCAAGTGTTGGTAGACTTTTGTTTTGTGATCTGTGTTGTCTAGTTTGAAGATGCACCATAGATATACAACATAGTACAGTACTTTATTGTATTACATCTTCATTTTAAAATGCAACTCATCTCCAGGGTTGGGGTCAATTCCTTTTCAGTTCCAGTCAATTCAGAAAGTAAACCAAATTCCAATTCCAAGTTGTCCTCATTGAAAAGCATTGAAGAGAATTGGAATTGGAATTTCAGTGTACTTCCTGAACTGACCGGAATTAAAATGGAATTGACCCCAACTCTGATCATCTCTCTTCATTGTCTTGTTTGTTCACTCAGGTACCATTCAAGATAGGGTCCACTCCAGTCTTACCCTGTGGCTCGCTGAAGAGAGAGAACTCTCCGTCGATGGCCGTGCGGGGGAAGGAGGGCAGGCGGAGCAGGTCTTCTTGGAGCATGGACACATGGGACTGTTTGTGGATGGCCGGCATGTTCTGGGTCAGGGAGATGAGGAATAGAACACGGCCCACCTCCTCCAGTTTACGGGAAAACACCTAGGGAGAGAGGGGAGGGAAAGGGGGGAGGGAGAGATAGGAGGGGACACAAGTACGCACAAGAGGCTGAGACAGGCACCAGTAAAGATATGGACAGACAAACAGAAGGTCACACTTCTCAAACGGTTAAAGCCACAGTTGGGAGATTTTTAGTCATTTATACTGTGTGTACTCTTTGGTGTAGTGCACAAATTGCAGAGTGTGGCTTTAACTGTGAGTTTTAAACCTGAAACAAAACACACTACTAACACACACTGCACACCTGCTGTACCTGTTTCTGAATGAGTTCCTGTCCTTTCTCTGGCAGCATGTGGACCAGGTTGAGCTGGGGAGACACAGACCTCCTGAACGGATAGATGTCCCTCACAAAGGTCTGAGGTTGAGGAAGACAGTCAGAAAGCACATTATGTAGTCGCTGATGGAGAAGACACGCTCATGGTCATTCTAGACATCTACACATAACCTCACAGTTCATAACACCGCTTGGAAATGGATGGGAATTCCAACCTTGGAATAGTGAATGAGGTTCCAGCGCTTGTCCATGAGGAAGTAGTGTGCCGACCGAGACTCGGGAATGTTGAAGAACTCCAAACACTCCTGTTAGGGAAGAGAGAGGCCAACGAATTGGGGATGACTTCAGTGTATCCCTAAGAATGTTCTGTCATGATCTGTAGAATGCAGATGAACTCTATGATGAGAAGTTACCTTGAGCAAGGCTTCAAACTGAGTGTCTTCATGTACAGGCAACTGGGTAGGAATGTCACACTCATTCTGCCCGTGCACTACCAGGGTCTTGGTTCCTGCAAGGACATACATGATTTACTATATTACCCACATGTAACAGTCAACATTATACTATACAACACAGTCAAATGACTGGGCTCCCATTGGCATCCAGTGACCTTTACCTGGCAGGGATGACCTTTTGGTAACCTTTAAAATGGCCTTTACCTGGCATGGATGCAGTGACCAGCAGCTTGACCTCACACTGCTCCTTCTTCATGGTCTGTTTGAGGTCCTTGAAGAAGAGCCCCTCCACGTAGCCCACCACCTCCCACAGGAAGGTCAGCGTGGCCGAGATGGCATCCATACCCCACTCACACGGAGTACGCACAAAGTACATAATCAGCCCCACCTAGGGGTAGCGAGAAAGGGAGGGAAAGCGAGAGAGAGAGAGAGAGACAGGCGAATGGGGTACAGACAGAGAGAGACAGACAGAGACCGGGAGAGAGAGAGAGAGAGAGAGAGAGAGAGAGAGAGAGAGAGAGAGAGAGAGAGAGAGAGAGAGAGAGAAGTAGAGGGGGAAGAGAGAGATCTTGATTAATCTTGTCATCAGATTGATCAATACTGCTACTGTCTGATATACATTGACTGATGTCTTGTCTCACCAGGTAGTTGAAGAGGATGTGAGAGGTCTGGGCCGGGAGGTCACCGATGTTCATCAACAGCTTCCTCAGCATGTACATCAGCTCATCCTGATACACATAGAAACATGTGTCAATTCAAACTCAACAGAAAAACACATAAACAACATGAGGGGTTGTGTTCAGTGGGGGGAAAAAGCAGGTAACATCGCGGTCAACCTTGAACAACCTTAACCCAATACATGAAGAAGGTGATACAAACCGAAACATCTGTGTACAACTTTTCCCCTGCCTGCTGTAAAAAGCATGAAAAAAAACATGAAAAAAGAAAAAGTAACTTTTAAAGTTCTGTCTCATAATTTCTTTTTGTGTAAGAACCACCTGTCATTTTTTGTATTTAGTATAGAGAAAATGTTTTGAAATGTTTTGAAACAGGGAGGTAGTCTACTAACAACAGATTTTGTCCATAACAACATAGATCGAACAACATACTGAAGAGAGGCAGGATTCTATTGGTCCTATCATATGAGACTGCAGAGTATGTTGATGGACAACGGCTGCTCTACCTGTCGATTGCTAACGGTGAGCTTCTCCAGGAAGTGCCTGAGCACCAGGGCGGGGTCTTCGATCAGACAGTTCCACAGGATATGCTGGGCCACTGCACTCACTGCAGGATCATGGTAAATGGATCATAAGAAAATGATCATGAGTTTTATCAGGACAGACCGAAACATTGCTTTTCTATTTTATGTATTCTGTTCTCATCCTCTCCCTCCCTCCCTCTCTCCCTCCGTCTCTCTAGTACAGTACATGACAGATTGTGTTGAGCGATGCCACCCACCTGCCACACCGTCCTCTCGCACCTCCCCGTCCTCCATCAGGTGCACTATGGGTAAGACGGCAGCACAGATGCATGCTGGGAAGACGGCCTGGGGAGGCTGCAGCATGTGATGAGTGGGTGTGTGCTCCGTAGTGTTCTCCTCATCTAGTAGACAAGAACAACCCATGAGTCACTACCACCTTATTCTACTGTAGTTAGGAAGGTGTTCTGCTGTAGTTAGGAAGGTATTCTACTGTAGTTAGGAAGGTGTTCTACTGTAGTTAGGAAGCTGTTCTACTGCAGTTAGGAAGGTGTTCTACTGCAGTTAGGAAGGTGTTCTACTGTAGTTAGGAAGGTGTTCTACTGTAGTTAGGAAGGTGTTCTACTGTAGTTAGGAAGGTGTTCTACTGTAGTTAGGAAGATGTTCTACTGTAGTTAGGAAGGTGTTCTACTGTAGTTAGGAAGGTGTTCTACTGTAGTTAGGAAGGTGTTCTACTGTAGTTAGGAAGGTGTTCTACTGTAGTTAGGAAGATGTTCTACTGTAGTTAGGAAGCTATTCTACTGTAGTTAGGAAGCTATTCTACTGTAGTTAGGAAGGTGTTCTACTGTAGTTAGGAAGGTATTCTACTGTAGTTACGAAGGTGTTCTACTGTAGTTAGGAAGGTGTTCTACTGTAGTTAGGAAGGTGTTCTACTGTAGTTAGGAAGGTATTCTACTGTAGTTACGAAGGTGTTCTACTGTAGTTAGGAAGCTATTCTACTGTAGTTAGGAAGGTGTTCTACTGTAGTTAGGAAGGTGTTCTACTGTAGTTAGGAAGGTGTTCTACTGCAGTTAGGAAGGTGTTCTACTGTAGTTAGGAAGCTGTTCTACTGTAGTTAGGAAGGTGTTCTACTGTAGTTAGGAAGGTGTTCTACTGTAGTTAGGAAGCTGTTCTACTGTAGTTAGGAAGGTGTTCTGCTGTAGTTAGGAAGGTGTTCTACTGTAGTTAGGAAGGTGTTCTGCTGTAGTTAGGAAGGTGTTCTACTGTAGTTAGGAAGGTGTTCTACTGTAGTTAGGAAGGTGTTCTACTGTAGTTAGGAAGGTGTTCTACTGTAGTTAGGAAGGTGTTCTAATGTAGTTAGGAAGGTGTTCTACTGCAGTTAGGAAGGTGTTCTACTGTAGTTAGGAAGGTGTTCTACTGTAGTTAGGAAGGTGTTCTACTGTAGTTAGGAAGGTGTTCTGCTGTAGTTAGGAAGGTGTTCTGCTGTAGTTAGGAAGGTGTTCTGCTGTAGTTAGGAAGGTGTTCTACTGTAGTTAGGAAGGTGTTCTACTGTAGTTAGGAAGCTGTTCTACTGTAGTTAGGAAGGTGTTCTACTGTAGTTAGGAAGGTGTTCTACTGTAGTTAGGAAGGTGTTCTAATGTAGTTAGGAAGGTGTTCTACTGCAGTTAGGAAGGTGTTCTAATGTAGTTAGGAAGCTGTTTACATTTACATTTAAGTAATTTAGCAGACGCTCTTATCCAGAGCGACTTACAAATTGGTGGATTCACCTTATGATATCCAGTGGAACAACCACTTTACAATAGTGCATCTATGTTCTGCTGTAGTTAGGAAGCTGTTCTACTGTAGTTAGGAAGCTGTTCTACTGTAGTTAGGAAGGTGTTCTACTGTAGTTAGGAAGGTGTTCTACTGTAGTTAGGAAGGTGTTCTACTGTAGTTAGGAAGGTGTTCTACTGTAGTTAGGAAGGTGTTCTACTGCAGTTAGGAAGGTGTTCTACTGTAGTTAGGAAGGTGTTCTACTGTAGTTAGGAAGCTGTTCTACTGTAGTTAGGAAGCTGTTCTACTGTAGTTAGGAAGGTGTTCTACTGTAGTTAGGAAGCTGTTCTACTGTAGTTAGGAAGCTGTTCTACTGTAGTTAGGAAGGTGTTCTACTGTAGTTAGGAAGGTGTTCTGCTGTAGTTAGGAAGGTGTTCTGCTGTAGTTAGGAAGGTGTTCTGCTGTAGTTAGGAAGGTGTTCTACTGTAGTTAGGAAGGTGTTCTACTGTAGTTAGGAAGGTGTTCTACTGTAGTTAGGAAGGTGTTCTACTGTAGTTAGGAAGTTAAAGGTTACCATATGTACAAGCTCTGTGTCAAGGCATCATTTTATCATCGTGCTTTTATCAGATATTATCAGGTGAGGATTTGCTTTCCTATTCCTCGCCATGTGACTTGAATCTGACCAGCGTTCAAAATACCATTCTGACATCTATACTAGCATGCCACTTAGAATGAAGCAATGTACTAGCCATGCATTCTATGTGGGATCCTAATATGGATACTGGAACATGACACCTACAAGTGAGTGGGCATGTGTGTGGTTGCCACGGTAACACAGTCTTACCCTCGGCGCTGACCATGGAGCGGACTGACCACACGGAGCCGCGGCGGAAGGAGTAGTTCCTGTGAGAGTTACTGGAGGTGCAGGACGGAGTGACGGACATGCGGCGAGACGCCAGGTTGACCTCTTCTTCTGCTGGCGGGGAGGAGAGGGTTCAGAGTCAGTCGCAACATGAAACTACCAGTGGCTGGCTGACTGACTGCATTATTCAAGGTGTATTACAACTAAGCACTGTAGTTGTGGACTCGATGGTAGGGCCGTTATTTGGGGTGTGGGCAACAGTATAAGCTTGTTGTTTTTGTTATTTTTGAAGAGGGCTGAAGCACTCTCAGAAAACCTAAATACATAGGTTCTTGGTTTATTGTTAGATGTTCAGTTCAGTTAGTGTTTCTCCCAACTACGTCAGAATCAGTGGTTTCCTGAATGGGACAGGGGCTGTATCACTTGAATTAACACCTCAAATCAATAACAAATATTTAGAAAATGAAAAAAGAGAGATGTCTCCAGCACTCCATGGCTGTCCCACCCACCTTCCTCCTCCTGCTCGGGCGGCGGGCTGCAGGTGGGTTCGTAGCAGGCCTCCTGGGCCACGGGGATGGCTGTGATGATGCTGGCCTCGCGCCCAAGACGCCGCTTCTCCTCCTCCTGCTGCAGGTTCTTCAGGATGTGCTCGGCACGCTGGTGGGAGCGCGACACGGCCCGCGCCGAGAAAGATTTCTGTAAGAGGTGGTGTGTGTGTGTGTGTGTGTATTTGTGTGGAAAAGGGTGTGGGTGTGTGTGGAGGGTGGACGTTGGGGAGGATGTGTGTGTGTGTGTGTGTGTGTGTGTGTGTGTGTGTGTGTGTGTGTGTGTGTGTGTGTGTGTGTGTGTTGGCCGTGTGTATGAGGTGGGGGAGAGAAAGGACAAACAGAGACACACAGAGGCTCAGGGAAGGGGACTGTGGGATAGGCTCATTCTCAGGGGGGTCCTGTATATAGTATAATTACAATACTGGCATCTGGTGAACATTTGGTAATGTAAACTATCTGTCTCTTCCCGACAGTTATATATGGATGACACATGCCGTTATATTCTCCTGATTAGATTGGAAACATTATTAGGGTTTATTATGGTTGTAGATTAGGGTTGTGACTTTCCCAAATTGTACATTTCCGGAATCATGAGGAAAAAGCAGGAATCCTGGGGATTCTGGGAAAGTGAACTACATTTTGCAACCCTAGATCAACTACACCATGCACAGGTATCAATTATTTACCATTGTAAATAGTTGTAGGTAAAACTTACTATATGCAAATCCATCAGGAGAGTATATCCAGTGCAAAAGCTCATTTGAGCATTCTAACCGGCACCAACAGATATCACAGTGGATGTTTGATAGAGTGACGTGAAAATGTTGACGTTTGAACAATTACAAAATGGCCGTCATTGGCCATGCATAGTATATACATGCAAAATGACCAATACATGCAGCTTTCCCAAAAGAAGCCCGAGCATTACATACAGAAAACGTGGAGTGGCTTGTATAAGATGCATGTATCCAGAATGGCCCGTATGAGGCCCCCTAGTATAGCACCTCCCCCTAGGTCTTAATGTTTGGGGAGAGTCAGACAACCAAGTGGGCAAAACTGGTTGCAATGACGTCGTTATGACGTGTTTTAATGACGTCATACATGGTCCGGTTGTATACTGGTTGTATAATGGACATTGTGTTAAACTTATCTGACCAGATAACAATCAAAATATAACGTCTTTCCAATGACGCATTCATTTCGTCATGAAAAATACGTCTTTACCTGCTTGTAACAGAGATCAGTTGGTTGTAATCTGGTTATATGATGTCTTCTCAACCAGAAAACCAGTTTACAACGAGAACATGACATTATTAAGACCCCATGTGCTAAACTTTTGCCCGCTGGAAATGGACAGACATCTCTTTGAATTTTGTCTCATTCAGTCATCAAAAGATTAACTCAGTTTCCCATGATGCACCCAAACAAGCATCCATACATAAATTACAACTTACTATGGAATAGATTGATTGAATAAATGTGGGGAACTAAAAACAAAGACAATTGATAGATTGATAAATAACAGACAGGACTATTGTACTCAGACAGTACAATGACCAGTCTAGAGCTGATCTAGTATTGAATGACAAGTGATCTGAATACATCGTTTTTTGGTTTTCATGCTAGACAAAAAAAAAGCATAGCAACACAAAGAAATTAAGCCAAAAAGTGTCATGGCCGACTATCAATTTAGTAGCATAATATTGTTTATCAGTCCTCTAAAGCTTATTTCCTGGTGCCATAGCGAACACAAGGAATAAATACACTGGGATAACAGTACCAAGTGTTACCATAACAGTTGTAGCATAATGGGTCAGTTGTAGCATTAGTAAGGTCAGTACAAAAGATGCACCTCCACATCCCAATTGAATGAATAGTGTTATGTCCATGTAATTCAATATACATGCACCAATACTGTACACCACAACAGACTTAAAACGTCAGAAAAATGTGTACTTTGGTTTATAGTAAAAATTGGTCAACCACTAGGCTCATTGTAAATTCTGTAAGTATCTGCTGATTGGACAGTAATTCAGGCAGCAGCGGCGGGACTTACAGAGTTGTCCTCGTTGATTGGGTCTTGGACGCTGCCAGTGTTGGAGGGTACCCAGGGCGGGTCAAACATGGGCACACAGGGCATGCCCAGGATAGGTGAGGGCAGGGTGAAGTTGATGCTGGGCGGAGGGATCTAAAAGATAGAGAATTATATAGATGATTAGTTAATGAGCAAATAATTCAACAAAGCAAGAGACTTAGCAAGAGGCCTACACTTTAGAGTCAAGATAATTTATGTAAATAATGAAAAGCAACAGGACTCAGAATAGAACCTTGGGGGACACCTGTTGTCAACTCCTCATTTTGACTAACAGTTGTTGTATTAGAGGCTGCGGTTCACCTTGAAGATCTGCTGGGCACCCTCCTCCATGCGCGGCCACACCTGGTAGCGGAAGCGCCACAGCGTGTAGAACTTGAACACCGAGTTGATGCGCTGGCTCGCCTCAGCGTGCTGGAACTCAGCCATCATCATCTCTGTCACTGCGTCGGGCACCTTCACCGCACACAGCAAGAACATGGCAGCTGGGGAGTGGTGAGAGGACGGGGGTTAGAGAGAGAGAGGTAAAGTGAGGCGGGGTGAGAGAGAAAGTGGGGAAGGACAGATATATACAGTGTGAGTGAGAGAGAGAGTGAGAGGGAAAAAGAGAGAGAGAGAGAGAGAGAGAGAAAGAGAGAGAGAGAGAGAGAGAGTAGAGAGACAGAAAGATGTGGTGACAAAAAAAAAATACTACATTTTAAACTCTTCCATTTATCTTTAGACTGGAGGCAAAGCAGTGAGCACAGATTCAGAGTTTGGAGTGGAGCCCAGAATATCTCACCAGAATAGGCTTGGAATAACTCTAGTTTACTGACATTAAAGATACATTTTTAAAACAGAAACCCTGCTATCCATGACAGTCACCCACAGTTCTCTGTAGTCACCTGCAGCGGCAGCCATATGCTCGTCCACACTCAGCAGGAGCTCCCAGGCTGCAGGCTGGACGTCCGCGTACATGTCCTCTGTCAGGATGGGCGCCGCCTTGATCAGCAGTGACAGAGGAGCTGGGGACAGGCTCATCACCTGAGGGGAGAGACCACAGCAAGCAAGGGTTAGCATTAGCATGCTGGTGGAGATCTGATAGCATTGCTAGTATGGGCGTATAGCTTGTACAGCATGCTAGGGACAGAGGGGCCAGAGACAGGCTCATCACCTGAAGGGAAAGGCCATAGACCACAGACAGCCAGGGTTAGCATTAGCATGCTAGTGGACATACCATTGCTGCTGTAGGCCTATAGCTTGTATTAGTATGGTATTGCATGGTTCTGCAATATATTTGAGTTAGCTGAGAGGGCCGTAGCGAGTAAGCATGCTACTTCAGTAGTAGAATTAGAGATTATGTGTTTGAGTGGGCAGAAGCGTGTGGGCGTGGGGTGAGGACATCTTGGCATGTGGTTGGCATCTTGGTCTAGATAAACAAGCATGTGGTGACACAGTGGCATCTGTTGACACGCTGCTTCAGACAGACGGACGGACAGACAGACAGGCTGACAGACAGACAGACAGGCTGATGGACAGAGAAACACACAGGCTGACGGACGGATAGACAGACTACCAAACAGACAGACGGACAGACAGACGCTCTGGCACATGCTATGGCTATCAGGGCATGTGTTGGCATGAGGGCTGTAGGTGGGCACCTGGTTGCGGATGTACTTGAGCATGCCCGTGTCCTTCTTGCCCTCGGTGTTGGAGTCTTTGGGGCGTCTCTTCATAGACGGGGTCCTCAGACATGACTTGTCTGACCACTGGAGACACAAAGAGAGGAAGACATTGGAAAATACAAGTCACTTCAGTTACAGTATCATCAAACCACTCCACATCACATCACTTCAATACATGTGCTGCTGCCATGTTGTGTTGCTACCATGTTGTTGTCTTGTCATGTTGTGTTGCTACCATGCTATGTTGTCATGTGTTGCTGCCATGCTATGTTGTTATCTTGTAGGTCTCTCTTTATGTAGTGTTGTGGTGTCTCTCTTATCGTGATGTGTGTTTTGACCTATATTTTATTTTTATTTTTAATCCCAGGCCCCTGTCCCCGCAGGGGGCCTTTTGCCTTCTGGTAGGCCGTCATTGTAAATAAGAATGTGTTCTTAACTGACTTGCCTAGTTAGATATAGGTTAAATAAAAAATAAACATTCCAATTCACTCCAAATCACTTCAATACATTTAAATTCACACCACTCCATATCACATCAATACATTTAAATTCACACCACTCCATATCACATCACTTCAATACATTTAAATTCACACCACTCCATATCGCATCACTTCAATACATTTCAGTCCACTCTTCTCTGCACCCACCTCCTTGTTTTTCTTGGACCGGCTACTGATGTTCCCTGCACTGTCTTCTCTCAGGCTGTCCACTGTCTCCCCGTAGAGCAGCTTGATGGCACGCACCAGGCGGGCACAGGAGCGGCTGTGGTGCTGGTAGCAGCGTGGGTGGCAGAACTCCATGTGGGTACAGATGAAACTTTGCTGGTTGCACAGCAGAATCATGATCTACAGAGGAAGACCACAGAGAGAGCAACAGTTATACAGGATGAATGGGCTTGATGAGGGCAATGTGCTAGCTTTATAGCATGTGTGGTCAGGTGAATGGGCTTGATGAGTGCAATGTGCTAGCTTTATAGCATGTGTGGTCAGGTGAATGGGCTTGATGAGGGCAATGTGCTAGCTTTATAGCATGTGTGGTCAGGTGAATGGGCTTGATGAGGGCAATGTGCTAGCTTTATAGCATGTGTGGTCAGGTGAATGGGGTTGATGAGGGCAATGTGCTAGCTTTATAGCATGTGTGGTCAGGTGAATGTGTTTGATGAGGGCAATGTGCTAGCTTTAAAGCGTGTGTGGTCAGGTGAATGGGCTTGATGAGGGCAATGTGCTAGCTTTATAGCGTGTGAGGTCAGGTGAATGTGCTTGATGAGGGCAAATGTGCTAGCTTTAAAGCGTGTGTGGTCAGGTGAATGGGCTTGATGAGGGCATTGTGCTAGCTTTATAGCGTGTGAGGTCAGGTGAATGGGGTTGATGAGGGCAATGTGCTAGCTTTATAGCGTGTGTATGCAGGTGAAGCACAGCCACGAGCTGCCCAGTGACACAAGCCTACCAGACGAGCTAAATCACTTCTATGCTCGCTTCGAGGCAAGCAACACTGAGGCATGCATGAGAGCACCAGCTGTTCCGGACGACTGTGTGATCACGCTCTCCGTAGCCGACGTGAGTAAGACCTTTAAACAGGTCAACATTCACAAGGCTGCGGGGCCAGACGGATTACCAGGACGTGTGCTCCGGCATGTGCTGACCAACTGGCAGATGTCTTCACTGACATTTTCAACATGTCCCTGATTGAGTCTGTAATACCAACATGCTTCAAGCAGACCACCATAGTCCCTGTGCCCAAGAACACAAAGGCAACCATCCTAAATGACTACAGACCCGTAGCACTCACGTCCGTACCCATGAAGTGCTTTGAAAGGCTGGTAATGGCTCACATCAACACCATTATCCCAGAAACTCAAGACCCACTCCAATTTGCATACCGCCCAAACAGATCCACAGATGATGCAATCTCTATTGCACTCCACACTGCCCTTTCCCACCTGGACAAAAGCAACACCTATGTGAGAATGTTATTCATTGACTACAGCTCAGCGTTCAACACCCTAGTACCCTCAAAGCTCATCACTAAGCTAAGGAGCCTGGGACTAAACATCTCCCTCTGCAACTGGATCCTGGACTTCCTGACGGGCCACCCCCAGGTGGTGAGGGTAGGCAGCAACACATCTGCCACGCTGATCCTCAACACAGGAGCTCCCCAGGGGTGCGTGCTCAGTCCCCTCCTGTACTCCTTGTTCACCCACGACTGCATGGCCAGGCACGACTTCAACACCATCATTAAGTTTGCTGACGACACAACAGTGGTAGGCCTGATCACCGACAACGACGAGACAGCCTATAGGGAGGAGGTCAGAGACCTGGCCGGGTGGTGCAAGAATAACCTCTCCCTCAACGTAATCAAGACTAAGGAGATGATTGTGGACTACAGGAAAAGGAGCACCGAGCACGTCCCCATTCTCATCGATGGGGCTGTAGTGGAGCAGATTGAGAGCTTCAAATTTCTTGGTGTCCACATCAACAGCAAATTAGAATGGTCCAAACACACCAAGACAGTCGTGAAGAGGGCACGACAAAGCCTATTCCCCCTCAGGAAACTAAAAAGATTTGGCATGGGTCCTGAGATCCTCAAAAGGTTCTACAGCTGCAACATCAAGAGCATCCTGACCGGTTGCATCACTGCCTGGTACGGCAATTGCTCAGCCTCCGACCGCAAGGCACTTCAGAGGGTAGTGCGTACGGCCCAGTACATCACTGGGGCAAAGCTGCCTGCCATCCAGGACCTCTACACCAGGCGGTGTCAGAGGAAGGCCCTGAAAATTGTCAAAGACCCCAGCCACCCCAGTCATAGAATGTTCTCTCTACTACCGCATGGCAAGCGGTACCGGAGTGCCAAGTCTAGGACAAAAAGGCTTCTCAACAGTTTTTACCCCCAAGCCATAAGACTCCTGAACAGGTAACCAAATGGTTACCCGGACTATTTGCATTGTGTGCCCCCCTCAACCCTTCTTTTACGCTGCTGCTACTCTCTGTTTATCATATCATAGTCACTTTAACTATACATTCATGCACATAGTACCTCAATTGGCCCGACCAACCAGTGCTCCCGCACATTGGCTAACCGGGCTATCTGCATTGTGTCCCACCACCCGCCAACCCCTCTTTTACGCTACTGCTACTCTCTGTTCATCATATATGCATAGTCACTTTAACCATACCTACATGTACATACTACCTCAATAAGCCTGTTGTATTCGGCGCACGTGACAAATAAACTTTGATTTGATTTGAATGCACTGTACAGGTCACAAACAAGTATGCTAAGTTGAATGCACGAATGTAGGTACGCACGTAAAAGTACGCATACACACACACACACACAGCACCTACATGTAGCCAGGACATGTTACGGTGGTAGTTGTCCTCTCCTCCGCCGGTGCCTCCTGAACCCTCTGGCTCAATACTGGGTTCACTGGTGCTCCATGGACTTCCTGTGATGTCACAACACACAACAGTACTGTATCAGTTTACTTCATTGACACTCCTCGTGGAAATCCGATAATTTGCATCTCCCATCAAACAAACATAGTTCGTCATTGAGTTAACTACCCAAAGGGGACAGATGACAATAAATGCTATCCATCACCTTTTGATACAGATTTGTTAAATGACAGGTGACTACTATGACTGAGTAGTAGGCAAATAGGGCTCCATAGGGCTCTGGCCAAAAGTAGTGCACTATATCGGGTTTAGGGTGCCTACATCTGTGATTAGAATAGATCAGATGATCTATTAGTTTAGATCTATGTATGGGTGGCAGTAGAAGTTGTCACCAGATCAGATCTTATTCACCCACCTAATGGTCAAGGTTCGGATATGGGGTTGGGAATCTGAGATCAGTGGTTACTGTGTTGTTACCTATATCAGTGACAGTGTCCCTGCTCTGGGACAGCAGTCCCTCCTCGTTCTCTGACTCTGAGTCTTGGCGGGACATCTTGGTGCTCTTCAGGCTGCCGGCCCGGCGGATGGAAGACAGAGAGCCCCCCTTCTTCACCCTGAAACTCCTGGCCCCCTTGATCTGCAGCAGGCGAGAGCCCCCGGCACGATTCTTCCTGATGGGAGCTGGACGGGCAGAATTCAAAAGGTTAGTCCGCAATCTCACTGGGTTCATGAAGTCCCATACTTCCCATACACTGGGTTTAAAATATCTTGGTAACACTTTATACAAGGCACACATATACAGGGCCGGATTACCGAACGGACACGTAGGGCATGTGCCCTGGGGCCACCAACCTCCATGGGGCACACAACCCATTTTTGGGGGTTTGGGGGAGGTTGTGGGCCCCCCAGATAGCATATGATAACAAAATGTGCAGAATTGCAGGAAATTAGCTAACAGATAGAAACAATTTCTCATAACCTCATGACAAAATATGTAGAATAGCATTATACTTTTTTTTTTTTTTTTGCAGGAAGTTAGCTGTTTTCCCCTCAAAAAAATACACCACACCCAACATTTTTTTTACTATAACCAAAAACATGTATTTATAGCTTTTGAAGTTTCTTAATGAGAAAATATGGCCGTTTTTTCAATTTCCTGAAAAGTTTCTGTTCTAGAGATTTTCATCTGACAGGGACCCTTATGACACGGCCAACTTAGCACAACTCAACTACCCAGAGGCTCCTGGGCCTTCTTGTCGTCGCAGGCCGTGTCCGACTTGAGTGTGTGGCTGCTGCTGTTCAGAGAGTCGTGGCCGTCCTCGTCGTCTAGGATACCGGCAAAGCTGATCTTCCTCTCATAACGGTGCTGACTCAGCTCAGGGTCCAGCCTCAATCGACAGCTCTCCAAATCCTACAAACACACACAACGCAGACATACATACACGGACAGACACGCACACAAACACATGGACACACCCACACGGACAGACATATACGAACAGACAGACACACAAATATGCGCGAACACACACACACACACCAATTGATTTATAGCGATATGATTGCATTAGAGTAGTGAGTAAGTGTCAAGTAAGTGAAGTTCTCCTACTGACCACTTGGGGCTCTGTGCGTGGCCGGGGGAGGCAGGGGAATGTCTCTCTGAGGAACGTGGTGATCTCCAGCAGCAACTGGCAGGCGGCCATCTTGAGAGCGAAAGGACAGCCACATTTTGTTGGGTTGACTGTATCTGGGGATGGATATTTTGGGTCAAAATGTGGCTTAACCCATAAGAGTCGAAGAGGGGAGGTTCTACTAAGCTATATGGAATTGTTTTAAGAAGGTCATACCAAGTATCTAAGACCCCTTGAAGTATAAAAAAATATAGAAAACAATTATTTGATGAACGTTTTTATTTGGCCTTACTGCTATTAGCCCATTGAATAACAGATTCACTACATGGAACAACAGATAGTCCCCCCCAAAAAATCTAAAGGAAGCTGGTTCTGAAGTATCTGTCCTATATCTGAACATTGTTTTGGCACTAAACAGTCTCCATATACAGTATACCTCCATTCATATTTTCAACTGGTACCAGGGGACCTCCAGACAAGTCTTGTGAGGGCAGCAAAACAACCGCCATGTACGTATTATTTCCACAGAGGGGTCATAGTGTGTAGACCAAACTGTTCGGACGCTACAGAAGTTGGCAGATCGGCTGTACCGACTTCAGATGAGTCCAAAGAAGCTTGTGGGGGTCATAGAGTAAAACTGAGATCACCATCTTGTTCGTGAGAGTCTCGTCTTTCCAAACCGTTCAGACGTTATAGACCAATTTTCGGGATGCCTCATGGTCTGACGGCAGATGTGGAAGTGCAACATTGGCGGATGTGGTGGATTGAATGGACAAAAACACATATCTCTAGCTTAAAATGACAGGTTTCTTTGGGGATTTGCTTATTATGCTAATTTAAAGGGATAGTTTAGTCAAAATACAAATTAACAAGATTCTTCTGTGAACCATATTTCCCTTTAAAGTGACTTTTCCTTTTCTATGGCTTACTGTCGTCTAAGTAGTCCTCCTCCTCGTCCTCCTTTCTCAATCTTCGCTTGGTCTCCTCGTCGTAGATGAAACCCAGGATGTTGGCAGGACTCTCGCTGTCTGAGTGGCACAGCTCACTGAGACGCGTACCAATGGCCTGGGAGAGGAAGGCCAGAGACACGCCCACACGCACACACACACACACACACACACACACACTATTAGCGCCTATCTTCATACACAATCTCGGTCAGTAGAATCATTTGATAGTTGGTCATCCCATCAGAAGGTCACTCACATCTCCCCATTGACAGAAGTGCTTGGCTGCATTCCACTGGAGCTTCTGGTTCCTCTTGTTTCCCACCACGGGCGAGCGTCCCCGAGAAAGACCCCGCTTGGTGATGTTAACGTGGTGACCCTTCATCCACTCGGGCCAGTTGCCACGGTTACAACGATGGACAAAGCGGGCGCACTCCAGGAACAGGGAGGCTCTGGCAACCACGGGAGCTTCCTGTCAGACACCAGGAAGTACAATAATGTCCAGTCAGATCACTGAAATCTTATTTCAATCAATCCCATATTGCAATATTTACAAATATTTCCCTCTGTCAAATAACATTCCAGAACGGTCGAGTCTAGTAAAAAATGCTTATTACTACCTGGTAGACTCCCCTCACAGGAGTATACAGCAGTTGATTGATCATTGATTCATTGAATAAGATGTGCTAGTATTGGAACAGATGAAATATGTGGGAAGGCTGGGGAATCCAGAGGACAGGATTGAAAAACACTGAATTAAACAAAGACAATGTGTAAACATTCACATGACCGGTTTGATTTAACTCCACCCTGAGACTACAGTGTAACTGACCAGGTCGAGCGCAGCGGCCAGGATGGATGCGTCAGGGATGGTGCCTGGCTCGCAGCAGTTCAACAGGAACTGGAAGCGTTTCATGCCCTGGCGGATGGCGGCCAGGTTCACCACGTTCTTGTTCTTCATGGCTTCCTGGCTGGCTGCCAGGCGCTCCTGGAACCCCTGGGGCCCTGGTGGAGGAGGAAGGGAGCGGAAGAGAGAGAGGGGGAGGGGAGATGAGGTATGGGAAGGATGGGGAAGGGTAGAGGAGAGAAAGAGAAAGAGAGGAGGGAGAGGGGAGGGAGGGATAGGGGGAGAACAGCAATAGATAGAGAGGGAGGAGGGAGCGGAGGAAAAGGGAGGGGAAGGAGGAGGGGAGGGATAGGAGGATAGGAGGAGAAGAGAGAGAGAGCAAGAGGAAGGGGGAGGGAGGAAGTGATGGGGGAGAACAGAGAGACAGAGAAACAGCAGTAACAGAAAAAAAGAGGTGAGTAGGGCAAACTAGGGCCATCTGGGGCCTGGACCTCTATTCTACAGCATAACTAGAGCCTGGAGGTTTTTCTGACCATCTGATCTAACCAGGAAAAACTCAGGGCTCTGGGCATTATCTTTGCGAGTGCTGGCATGAATGACACACCCATATAGCAACATGATCACACAAAAGAACGAGAGAACAGACTGCCCATAGAACATAGCATGATTAGGTCATGTTTGAATCCATTGAATGAAAAGCACCATCGAGCCACTTAACAAACGAAGCTGGAGAGAAAGATGGACATACGGTCATTAAGCTAGGAAATGTGCAACATTCAACAAATATGATGACTTTGTTGTAACTCTTCATGGTAATATTTCTTGATTTTGTGGGTTTCTATCCATAATGGGATAAGTGGTTCAACGAAGACAAGACAGTTACAGCACCATGTGCCCCACATGTTGTGTTTAAAGTCCCACTCTCTACCCCTCGTCTATCCCCCTCTCCTCTTCCCTGTCTTGTCCCTCTCTCCCTCCTTCTCCCTGTCCCTCTACCTGTCTTGTCCCTCTCTCCCTCCTTCTCCCTCTACCTGTCTTGTCCCTATTTCCCTCCTTCTCCCTGGTCCCCTCTACCTGTCTTGTCCCTCTCTCCCTCCTTCTCCTGGTCCCTCTACCTGTCTTGTCCCTCTCTCCCTCCTTCTCTCTGTCCCTCTACCTGTCTTGTCCATCTCTCCCTCCTTCTCCTGGTCCCTCTACCTGTCTTGTCCCTCTCTCTCTCCTTCTCCTGGTCCCTTTACCTGTCTCTCATATCCATGGGGACATTGGAGGACATGGAGGTGTCCGTATATGGCTAGATTGTGCCGTGCTAGCAGAAGGACCATGGAGCTTCCTCTGGCCAGGAGAAGAGCTCAACATGGCTGCCATTAAACAGGGATGGAACAGACCCCGGGGACAAAAAACACCCAATGGGTTATAATAAGGGCCTGTCGGTGTGGGCACTGGGCAGAGGTGACAAGGGACTGTCCAGTGAGCTAAAAGATGGGCATTTGCTTAAAAAGCTGATGGTTACTATACCTTCTGGAGATGTTCCCACGTTAGGGTATCATGTATGAGTCTAGGTTATCATGTATGAGTCTAGGGCATCATGTATGAGCCTAGGGCATCATGTATGAGCCTAGGGCATCATGTATGAGCCTAGGGTATCATGTATCAGTCTAGGGTATCATGTATGAGTCTAGGGTATCATGTATGAGTCTAGAGCATCATGTATGAGTCTAGGGTATCATGTATCAGTCTAGGGCATCATGTATCAGTCTAGGGCATCATGTATGAGCCTAGGGCATCATGTATGAGCCTAGGGCATCATGTATGAGTCTAGGGTATCATGTATCAGTCTAGGGCATCATGTATCAGTCTAGGGCATCATGTATCAGTCTAGGGTATCATGTATGAGTCTAGGCTATCATGTATGAGTCTAGGGCATCATGTATGAGTCTAGGGCATCATGTATCAGTCTAGGGCATCATGTATCAGTCTAGGGCATCATGTATCAGTCTAGGGCATCATGTATGAGCCTAGGGCATCATGTATGAGCCTAGGGTATCATGTATCAGTCTAGGGTATCATGTATGAGTCTAGGGTATCATGTATGAGTCTAGAGCATCATGTATGAGTCTAGGGTATCATGTATCAGTCTAGGGCATCATGTATGAGCCTAGGGCATCATGTATGAGCCTAGGGCATCATGTATGAGTCTAGGGTATCATGTATCAGTCTAGGGCATCATGTATCAGTCTAGGGCATCATGTATCAGTCTAGGGTATCATGTATGAGTCTAGGGCATCATGTTTGAGTCTAGGCTATCATGTATGAGTCTAGGGCATCATGTATCAGTCTAGGGCATCATGTATCAGTCTAGGGCATCATGTATCAGTCTAGGGCATCATGTATCAGTCTAGGGTATCATGTTTTAGTCTAGGGCATCATGTATGAGTCTAGGGCATCATGTATCAGTCTAGGGCATCATGTATCAGTCTAGGGTATCATGTATTAGTCTAGGGCATCATGTATGAGTCTAGGGCATCATGTTTTAGTCTAGGCTATCATGTATGAGTCTAGGGCATAATTTATGAGTCTAGGGCATCATGTATGAGCCTAGGGCATCATGTATGAGCCTAGGGCATCATGTATCAGTCTAGGGTATCATGTATGAGCCTAGGGCATCATGTATGAGTCTAGGGCATCATGTATCAGTCTAGGGTATCATGTATGAGTCTAGGGAATCATGCATGAGTCTAGGGCATCATATATGAGCCTAGGGCATCATGTATGAGCCTAGGGCATCATGTATGAGCTTAGGGCATCATGTATGAGCCTAGGGCATCATGTATGAGCCTAGGGCATCATGTATCAGTCTAGGGCATCATGTATCAGTCTAGGGCATCATGTATGAGCCTAGGGCATCATGTATGAGCTTAGGGCATCATGTATGAGCCTAGGGCATCATGTATGAGCCTAGGGCATCATGTATCAGTCTAGGGCATCATGTATGAGTCTAGGGCATCATGTATGAGTCTAGGGCATCATGTATGAGTCTAGGGCATCATGTATGAGTCTAGGGCATCATGTATCAGTCTATGGTATCATGTATGAGTCTAGGGCATCATGTATGAGTCTAGGGCATCATGTATGAGTCTAGGGCATCATGTATCAGTCTAGGGTATCATGTATGAGTCTAGGGAATCATGTATGAGTCTAGGGCATCATGTATGAGTCTAGGGCATCATGTATGAGTCTAGGGCATCATGTATGAGTCTAGTGCATCATGTATCAGTCTAGTGCATCATGTATGAGTCTAGGGCATCATGTATGAGTCTAGGGCATCATGTATGAGTCAAGAGCATCATGTATGAGTCTAGGGCATCATGTATGAGTCTAGGGCATCATGTATAGGGCTAGGGGTCTCCCCCTCAATCTGCCAGGGGCTTGCACAGGCAATGGCCGACAAATACATACAAACACCACTAGCATGAAAGATGGCGGCAGAGAGTGTACAGAGCACTGGACGCACAGGACAGGCCAACGGACAGACCATGGACAGACTACGGACGGAACAGGACAATCAGGCACATACACACAGAGAGGCGGGCGGGGTGAGGGGGCGAGCGGGCGGGGGGTGATAGGGGACACCCCGGGGGTCTACCATCTTTCTCTTCTGTGTGGTGAAGCTTGGATGGGTTCCGCCTGCCAGACCGCCATTTACCGAGCCGCTTGAAGAAATTCTCCTCCTCGTCCCGGCCGTACTCCACGCCCCCCGCTCCCCCGCCTGCTTCTGACAGCTTCACGTTGCTGGTGAACTTCACCTGCAGGCGGGGCGGTGGAGAGAGAAAAGACTGTCCACACCACCGGCAGTAGAACAACAAATATGTAGCATTAAAAAGATAAATATATAAACAGAAATAACAAGTTGTAAACAAAAGAAACAAAGCTGCCATCTAACTAGTCATTTTGTCATTTAAATAGATTTGCTTGTCTATCCTTTAGAAATGATCAAAATGCCCAGGTAACAATACAAGAGGACATGGTGTGCTCAGCTCAGTCGTGAGAAAAGGTTATACATCAGCCCATGGGAGTAAGAACAGGGCTCTCCAACCCTGTTCCTGGAGAGCTACCGTCCTGTAGGTTTTCACTCCAACCCTAATCTAGCACACCTGATTCCAACAATTAGCTGGTTGATAAGCTGAATCAGATTAGTTACAACTGGGGTTGGAGCGAAAACCTACAGGATGGTATCTCTCCAGGAACAGGGTTGGAGCGAAAACCTACAGGATGGTATCTCTCCAGGAACAGGGTTGGAGAGAGAACCTATAGGATGGTATCTCTCCAGGAACAGGGTTGGAGAGAGAACCTATAGGATGGTATCTCTCCAGGAACAGGGTTGGAGGGGACCTATAGGATGGTAGTTCTCCAGGAACAGGGTTGGAGAGAGAACCTATAGGATGGTAGTTCTCCAGGAACAGGGTTGGAGAGAGAACCTATAGGATGGTAGTTCTCCAGGAACAGGGTTGGAGAGAGAACCTATAGGATGGTAGTTCTCCAGGAACAGGGTTGGAGAGAGAACCTATAGGATGGTAGTTCTCCAGGAACAGGGTTGGAGAGCACTGAAGTAGACAGTTGTGAGAGACACGACCCCTTGTGGTCAGTAGGTGACCCCTGACCTTGGAGCTCTGGCGGATGAAGGAGAGTCGGTCCACAGAGCTGATGTCCAACAAGTCCTCGACCCCGTCGGTCAGCCCAGAGAGAGATGACCGTTTAAGCCAGTTACCTGCAAACACACCCCACCCCAGTCAGAGGAATAGATGGATGGAGGGAGGAGTGCAAAGGGGGTAAACATCACACTTATACATCGAGACATACACATACTGGCAGAACACATACTGAATACACACACACACAGAAGCATAAACAGGAATAAAAGTTATAATCCACACAAATGCAGACAGAATAGCATAAAATATATGGTCATAGAACAAGGCACATAGGAGCAGTTGTACACAACAAACAAACAAAGAGGGTCTGTGAAGCACACGCGCGCGCACACACACACACACACACACACACACACACACACACACACACACACACACACACACACACACACACACACACACACACACACACACACACACACACACACACACACACACACACACACACACACACACACATACATACATACATACACACATACGTAAGACAGAGACGGTAATTGGAAGGCGAACAGTCCCACGGCATGCTAGGGACAAAAGGAATACAAAAGAAGACCATAAAGAGATTAAGTGAATTGTCTACTCATCACCCGTACAACAAGACATGATGTTAGCCTACAGAAACATGACGTTAGCCTACAGAAACATGACGTTAGCCTACATGACGTTAGCCTACAGAAACATGACGTTAGCCTACATGACGTTAGACTACAGAAACATGACGTTAGCCTACAGAAACATGATGTTAGCCTACATGACGTTAGCCTACAGAAACATGACGTTAGACTACAGAAACATGACGTTAGCCTACAGAAACATGACGTTAGCCTACAGAAACATGACATTAGCCTACAGAAACATGGCATTAGCCTACAGAAACATGACATTAGCCTACAGAAACATGGCGTTAGCCTACAGAAACATGACGTTAGACTACAGAAACATGACGTTAGCCTACAGAAACATGATGTTAGCCTACAGAAACATGACGTTAGACTACAGAAACATGACGTTAGACTACATGACGTTAGACTACAGAAACATGATGTTAGCCTACATGACGTTAGCCTACAGAAACATGACGTTAGACTACAGAAACATGACGTTAGACTACAGAAACATGACGTTAGCCTACAGAAACATGGCGTTAGCCTACAGAAACATGACGTTAGACTACAGAAACATGACGTTATCCTACAGAAACATGATGTTAGCCTACAGAAACATGACGTTAGACTACAGAAACATGACGTTAGACTACATGACGTTAGACTACAGAAACATGATGTTAGCCTACATGACGTTAGCCTACAGAAACATGACGTTAGACTACAGAAACATGACGTTAGACTACAGAAACATGACGTTAGCCTACAGGAACATGATGTTAGCCTACCGAAACATGACGTTAGACTACAGAAACATGACGTTAGACTACAGAAACGTGATGTTAGCCTACATGACGTTAGCCTACAGAAACATGATGTTACATAATGTTAGCCTACAGAAACATGACGTTAGCCTAGAGAAACATGATGTTAGCCTACAGAAACATGACGTTAGACTACAGAAACATGACGTTAGACTACATAACGTTAGCCTACAGAAACATGATGTTAGCCTACATGACGTTAGCCTACAGAAACATGACGTTAGACTACAGAAACATAACGTTAGCCTACAGGAACATGATGTTAGACTTCAGAAACATGACGTTAGACTACATGACGTTAGACTACAGAAACATGACATTAGACTACAGAAACATGATGTTACATAATGTTAGCCTACAGAAACATGACATTAGCCTACAGAAACATGACGTCAGCCTACAGAAGCATGAAGTTAGCCTACAGAAGCATGAAGTTAGCCTACAGAAGCATGAAGTTAGCCTACAGAAGCATGAAATTTGCAAAGGAAATATATATATGCAAAGCATATACTTTGAAACACAAAGTTAGAGAGATGCAGCTACGAGTTCATCACTACACTCCAGTGAACACAGAGAATGACACATTAATGATCCAGTGACAAAGTTGCAATTTCAATGAATCATACATCGGTGTCAGTAGTTAGGTTTCTATCCAATTGGTGACAGATTTTCATGCGAATATTCAAAAATCAGCATACAAACAATTGGTCCAATATGCCCAATTTCCCATCAGATACAGTGCATTTACATAAGTATTTAAATCAAGTTAAACTTTATTTGTAACATGCACCGATTGGAGTATCTGTCCATAAGACCACTTTAAGCCGTGCACTCCACAGAGCTGGGCTTTACAGAAGAGTGGCCAGAAAAAAAGCCATTGCTTAAAGAAAAAAATAAGCAAACATGTTTGGTGTTCACCAAAAGGCATGTGGGAGACTCCCCAAACAGATGGAAGAAGGTACTCTGGTCAGCTTTTTGGCCATCAAGGAAAACGCTATGTCTGGCACATACCCAACAACTCTCATCACCCGTGATCACCATCCCCACAGTGAATCATGGAGGTGGCAGCATCATGATGTGGAGATGTTTTTCATTGGCAGGGACTGGGAAACTGGTCAGAATTGAAGGAATGATGGATGATGCTAAATACAGGGACATTCTTGAGGGAATCCAGTTTCAGTCTTCCAGAGAGTTGAGACTGGGACGGAGGTTCACCTTCCAGCAGGACAATGACCTTAAGCATACTGCTAAAGCAACACTCGAGTGGTTTAAGGGAAAACATTTAAATGTCTTGAAATGGCCTTGTCAAAGCCCAGACCTCAATCCAATTGAGAATCTGTGGTATGACTTAAAGAGTGCTGTACACCAGCGGAACCCATCCAACTTGAAGGAGCTGGAGCAGTTTTGCCTTGAAGAATGGGCAAAAATCAGAGTGGCTAGATGTGCCAAGCTTATAGAGACATACCCCAAGAGACTTGCAGCTGTAATTGCTGCAAAAGGTGGCTCTACAAAGTATTGACTTTGGGGGGGGTGAATAGTTATGCACGCTCAAGTTTTCAGCTTTTTTGTCTTATTTACTGTTTGTTTCACAATAAAAAATATTTAGCATCTTCAAAGTGGTAGGCATGTTGTGTAAATCAAATGATACAAACCCCCCAAAAATCTATTTTAATTCCAGGGCAACAAAATAGGAAAAATGCAAAGGGGGGTGAATACTTTCGCAAGCCACTGTAGGGGTGAAGTGACTATGCATAGATAATAAACAACGTGTAGCAGCAGTGTACAAAAGGGAGGGGGGGGTCAACGTAAATTGTCCGGTGGCGATTTTATTAATTGTTCAGCAGTCTTATAGCTTGGGGGTAGAAGCTGTTGAGGAGCCTTTTGGTCCTAGACTTGGCGCTCCGGTACCGCTTGCCCTGCGGTAGCAGAGAAAACAGTCTATAACTTGGGTGACTGGAGTCACTGACAATTTTATGGGCTTTCCAGACCCTTTACTCAATACTTTGTTGAAGCACATTTAGCAGCTATACAGCCTTGAGTCTTCTTAGGTATGACGCTACAAGCTTGGCACACCTGTATTTCGGGAGTTTCTCCCATTCTTCTCTGCAGATTCTCTCAAGCTCTGTCAGGTTGGAAGGGGAGCATCGCTGCACAGCTGTTTTCAGGGCTCTTCAGAAATCCTTGATCGGGTTTAAGTCCGGGCTCTGGCTGGGCCACTCAAGGACATTCAGAGACTTGTCCCAAGCCACTCCTGCGTTGTCTTTGCTGTGTGCTTAGGGTCGTTGTCCTGTTGGAATTTGAACCTTCGCCCCAGTCTGAGGTCCTGAGTGCTCTGGAGCAGGTTCTCATCAAGGATCTTTCTGTGATTTGCTCCGTTCATCTTTCCCTCGACTCTGAATAGTCTCCCAGTCCCTGCCACTGAAAAACATCCCCACAAGTTGTGGCAAACTCCAAGCGGGAGTCATGTGCCTTTTACTGAGGAGTGGCTTCCGTCTGGCCACTTTACCATAAAGGCATGATTGGTGGAGTGCTGCAGAGATGGTTGTCTTTCTGGAAGGTTCTCCCATCTGTACAGAGGAACTCTGGAGCTCTAGGTGGTTCCAAACTTCTTCCATTTAATTATGATGGAGGCCACTGTGTTCTTGGGAACCTTCAATGCTGAAGAAATGTTTTGGTACTGTCACGACTCCCGCCGAAGTCGGCCCCTCTCCTTGTTCGGGCGGCGTTCGGCGGTCGACGTCACCGGCTTACTAGTTGCCACCGATCGATGTTTAACTGTTCGTTTGGTTTTGTCTTTATTGTGTACACCTGTTTTTGATTTCCCTAATTATGTTCATTATTTAACCTCTGCATTTCCTGTTTTGTCTTGTCGGTGATTGTTTTCCTGTTTTGTGTAGTTGGAGGTGTTTTCTCCGAACTATGTATTTTTCTATGAGAAGATTTATTGATATTTTGAGTAAACACGTTTGTTTACATTTATCCCTGTGTCCTGCGCCTGACTCTTCTACTTCTCTAAAGAAATCCGTTACAGGTACCCTTAACCAGATATGTGCCTCGACACAATCCTGTCTCGGTGCTCTACGGACAATTCCTTACACCTCATGGCTTGGTTTTTGCTCTGACATGCACTGTCAACCATGTTATATAGACAGGTGTGTGCCTTTCCAAATCAAATCCAATCAATTGTAATTACCACATGTGGACTTTACCACAGAGACGTCATCTCAAGGATGATCAATGGAAACAGGATTCAATTGAACTCAATTTTGAGTCTCAGAGCAAAGGGTCTGAATACTTATGTAAATAAGGTATTTAAGTTTTTTATTTTTAATAAATGTGCAAACATTTCTAAAAATCTGTTTTCGCTTCGTCATTCCTGTGTACCGAATAAAAAATAAAGGTTAAATGGGTTTCCATCGCATTTTCAACTCTACTGATGGTTTTCTCACACAAAATGGTGCGTTATATGTGACCACTATTGTATTGGCACGTGTGCGCACATATAGCCTACATGATGAGGTTATTATGAACAAAAGAGCGAGATTATTTTTAATTGTCAAACGGCAGTCAAGCATTGATCATCATGTCACCAGAATAAGACCCTGGATATTTATTGGAAAGGAGCATCAAGCTCATCACGTGCACTTTCACCCCCCTGTGAAGTTCGTCATAACTTATTTCATCTGTAACCTAATTAACTGTATGCTTTCCCGACTAGTCGTAGTGGGAGGATGTCACATGTCATCGTGTGACTCCAAGTTTACTTCAATATTACGGTTATAATATCAATATTTGCGCATAATAGCGTTTCCACCTCGCATAATTCATTTTACCGACAAAGAGATCCCACCCTGTCTAGCGTATTTTGTTTTGTTGACATTTGGAAAGTTTACCGGAAAAAACTTCAGGCCTGTCATGACCCTTAGAGGATGACATCACTAGAATGAATCATAATTTCCATAGATGGACACAGGGTGGCGCTGTGGTTCTGTGGGGGGCACAGCCACCTACCGATGGGCAGCTTGAGCTTCTTGCGCAGGGAGATGCGTCGGGAGCGTGAGCGGGTTCGTCGGTCCGTGGTGGTGCCCGAGTGGGCGGTGGTGCACTCCGACGTGTCCTGCTCTGATAGGCTGCTGGTGTCGCTGGCAGCACTCTGTGACTTGAACATCTTCCTCCAGAAGTCCTTCTTGCCCAGCAGAGCCCCCGGAATCTGTTCATCACTGGTGACAGAGAGAGAGAGGGATGGAGTGAGAGACAGAGAGACAGAGACAGAGAGACAGAGACAGCGAGACAGAGAGAGAGAGGGATGGAGAGAGAGACAGAGAGACAGAGACAGCCAGACAGAGAGAGCGAGACAGAGAGAGCGAGACAGCCAGACAGAGAGAGCGAGACAGAGAGAGCGAGACAGAGAGAGCGAGACAGACAGACAGAGAGAGCGAGACAGAGAGAGCGAGACAGAGAGAGCGAGACAGACAGACAGACAGACAGACAGACAGACAGACAGACAGACAGACAGACAGACAGACAGACAGACAGACAGACAGACAGACAGACAGACAGACAGACAGACAGACAGACAGACAGACAGACAGACAGACAGTAAATAGTTCTCATCAAACATACATTTTGTGGGGCGTACATTCATGCAGAGTACCAGTGAAAAGTTGACACACCTACTCGTTTAAGGATTTTTCTTTATTTTTACTATTTTCTACATTGTAGAATAATAGTGAAGATGTCAAAACTATTAAATAACACATATGGAATCATGTAGTAATCAAAAAAGTGTTAAACAAATCAAAATATATTTTCTTCAAAGTAGCCACCCTTTGCCTTGATGACAGCCTTGCACACTCTTGTAGAAAATAGTAAAAATAAAGAAAAAACCTGGAATGAGTAGGTGTGTCCAAACTTTTAACTGGTACTGTATATGTGTGTGTGTGTGTGTGTGTGTGTGTGTGTGTGTGTGTGTGTGTGTGTGTGTGTGTGTGTGTGTGTGTGTGTGAGAAGAGGGGGTACTCACTGCTCTGGTGTCTGGGGGGGGCGGCTGGATATGCAGCTGCGGCACTCGTCTGCAGCGGTGGACGGCTGCCCTCCCTTTTCCCCAGACACACCTGCCTCTGACCTGCACAAAGGACACACAGAACTAATTGTTCCTGACAAGGCTCTAGTATAGTCAGAACCACCCGGGCCAGGTTAGACCCCAATAGTAGCAACTAAGGCTTATCTAAACCTCTCAGGCACAGGATGTTGATTTGGGGCCTTTGTAGCGCCCCGCCTGGACAACATCTAGGAGAAATACTGTGCTCTTATTCAGACTGCCTTACATTTACATGTGAGTCAATAAGCAGAATGTCTTATCCTGACCGCAGGTAGCCTAGAGGTTAAAAGCGTTAGGCCAGTATCCAAAAGGTTGCTGATTCTAACTCCTGTCCATGTGCCCATGAGCAAGGCACTTAACCTTAATTGCTCCTGTAAATTGCTCTGGATAACTGCGTCTGCTAAATGACTAAAATGTAAAATGTATAGGTAGTGGATTCATGGTGAAATAGCTAGATGAGACCACATATCCCAGTTTAGTACATTTTTCCTCAATAAAGAAGTTATCAGCAGAGTCAGTACCAGTAGGACAAGACAGGGTTCACTCCATCTGCACAACCACCATCTGCATGACACCATCTGCACAACCACCATCTGCACAACCACCATCTGCACGACCTCCATCTGCACGACCTCCATCTGCACGACCACCATCTGCACAACCACCATCTGCACGACCACCATCTGCACGACCACCATCTGCACAACCACCATCTGCACAACCACCCTCAACGTACAGATATCCCTGCTGTGTAGTTTTATATGTCTGTGATTGGTTGTTCTATATCTATGGAGCCAACCCACTGGGCACAGACATCAGTTCAAAGTTTAGTTTGATTTACATTTGTTTGAAATGTCAACTAACGTGAATTCAACGTGAAATAAATTAAAAAGTTGGGTGAAAAAAGATTAAATGGCCTTATGTTGATGACTTTTTGCAAAATCCAATCAGTTTTCCACGTTGATTCAACGTCATCACGATTTGTTTGGTTGAAATGACATGGAAACAACGTCGATTCAACCAGTGGGACGTCCTTGTTCTGTAGACTACCTCCTGGATGCTGTAGGTTTGGTGATAGGCTCCTCCTTCTCCTCTGGCTTCTTGGTGGTGGCCACTTTCTCGGCCGAGTCCAGGAGTGCGCTCAGTGCCACCCTGCGGAACACGTTGCCATGGGACTCCTTGATGAACTGCACCAGCTGGCGGATGTCACAGTACAGACCCTGGATGGGGGGTGGGGAGATAGTTAAATAAAGGTAATATAAAAAATAAATAAAACAGAGATAGCACCATGCCACCATGTTACCCTGCTCCACAGAGCTGCCGCCATGTTACCCTGCTCCACAGAGCTGCCACCATGCCACCATGTCACCCTGCTCCACAGAGCTGCCACCATGCCACCATGTCACCCTGCTCCACAGAGCCATGTTACCCTGCTCCACAGAGCCATGTTACCCTGCTCCACAGTGCTGTCACCATGCCACCATGTTACCCTGATCCACAGAGCCATGTTACCCAGCTCCACAGAGCTGCCACCATGTTACCCTGCACCACAGAGCTGCCACCATGTTACCCTGCTCCACAGAGCTGCCACCATGTTACCCTGCACCACAGAGCTGCCACCATGTTACCCTGCTCCACAGAGCTGCCACCATGTTACCCTGCTCCACAGAGCTGCCACCATGTTACCCTGCTCCACAGAGCAGCCACCATGTTACCCTGCTCCACAGAGCTGCCACCATGCCACCATGTTCCCTGCTCCACAGAGCTGCCACCATGCCACCATGTTCCCTGCTCCACAGAGCTCCCACCATGTTACCCTGCTCCACAGAGCTCCCACCATGTTACCCTGCTCCACAGAGCAGCCACCATGTTACCCTGCTCCACAGAGCTGCCACCATGCCACCATGTTCCCTGCTCCACAGAGCTGCTGCCATATTACCCTGCTCCGCAGAGCTTCCACCATGTTACCCTGCACCACAGAGCTGCCACCATGTTACCCTGCTCCACAGAGCTGCCGCCATATTACCCTGCTCCACAGAGCTGCCACCATGTTATCCTGCTCCACAGAGCTGCCACCATGTTACCCTGCTCCACAGAGCTGCCACCGTGCCACCATGCTCCACAGAGCTGCCACCATGTTACCCTGCTCCACAGAGCTGCCATCATGCCACCATGTTGAGCTGCCACCATGCCACCTTACTCTGCTCCACAGAGCTGCCACCATTTTCCCAGCTCCACAGAGCTGCCGCCATATTACCCTGCTCCACAGAGCTGCCACCATGTTACCCTGCTCCACAGAGCTGCCACCATGTTACCCTGCTCCACAGAGCTGCCACCATGTTACTCTGCTCCACAGAGCTGCCACCATGTTACCCTGCTCCACAGAGCTGCCACCATGTTACCCTGCACCACAGAGCTGCCACCATGTTACCCTGCACCACAGAGCTGCCACCATGTTACCCTGCACCACAGAGCTGCCACCATGCCACCATGTTATCCTGCTCCACAGAGCTGCCACCATGTTACCCTGCTCCACAGAGCTGCCGCCATGTTACCCTGCTCCACAGAGCTGCCACCATGCCACCATGTCACCCTGCTCCACAGAGCTGCCACCATGCCACCATGTCACCCTGCTCCACAGAGCCATGTTACCCTGCTCCACAGAGCCATGTTACCCTGCTCCACAGTGCTGTCACCATGCCACCATGTTACCCTGATCCACAGAGCCATGTTACCCAGCTCCACAGAGCTGCCACCATGTTACCCTGCACCACAGAGCTGCCACCATGTTACCCTGCTCCACAGAGCTGCCACCATGTTACCCTGCACCACAGAGCTGCCACCATGTTAACCTGCTCCACAGAGCTGCCACCATGTTACCCTGCTCCACAGAGCTGCCACCATGTTACCCTGCTCCACAGAGCAGCCACCATGTTACCCTGCTCCACAGAGCTGCCACCATGCCACCATGTTCCCTGCTCCACAGAGCTGCCACCATGCCACCATGTTCCCTGCTCCACAGAGCTCCCACCATGTTACCCTGCTCCACAGAGCTCCCACCATGTTACCCTGCTCCACAGAGCTCCCACCATGTTACCCTGCTCCACAGAGCAGCCACCATGTTACCCTGCTCCACAGAGCTGCCACCATGCCACCATGTTCCCTGCTCCACAGAGCTGCTGCCATATTACCCTGCTCCGCAGAGCTTCCACCATGTTACCCTGCACCACAGAGCTGCCACCATGTTACCCTGCTCCACAGAGCTGCCGCCATATTACCCTGCTCCACAGAGCTGCCACCATGTTATCCTGCTCCACAGAGCTGCCACCATGTTACCCTGCTCCACAGAGCTGCCACCGTGCCACCATGCTCCACAGAGCTGCCACCATGTTACCCTGCTCCACAGAGCTGCCATCATGCCACCATGTTGAGCTGCCACCATGCCACCATGTTACTCTGCTCCACAGAGCTGCCACCATTTTCCCAGCTCCACAGAGCTGCCGCCATATTACCCTGCTCCACAGAGCTGCCACCATGTTACCCTGCTCCACAGAGCTGCCACCATGTTACCCTGCTCCACAGAGCTGCCACCATGTTACCCTGCTCCACAGAGCTGCCACCATGTTACCCTGCTCCACAGAGCTGCCACCATGTTACCCTGCACCACAGAGCTGCCACCATGTTACCCTGCACCACAGAGCTGCCACCATGTTACCCTGCACCACAGAGCTGCCACCATGCCACCATGTTATCCTGCTCCACAGAGCTGCCACCATGTTACCCTGCTCCACAGAGCTGCCACCATGTTACCCTGCACCACAGAGCTGCCACCATGCCACCATGTTACCCTGCACCACAGAGCTGCCACCATGCCACCATGTTACCCTGCTCCACAGAGCTGCCATCATGCCACCATGTTGAGCTGCCACCATGCCACCATGTTACTCTGCTCCACAGAGCTGCCACCATTTTCCCAGCTCCACAGAGCTGCCGCCATATTACCCTGCTCCACAGAGCTGCCACCATGTTACCCTGCTCCACAGAGCTGCCACCATGTTACCCTGCTCCACAGAGATGCCGCCATATTACCCTGCTCCACAGAGGTGCCACCATGTTACCCTGCTCCACAGAGCTGCCACCATGTTACCCTGCACCACAGAGCTGCCACCATGTTACCCTGCACCACAGAGCTGCCACCATGTTACCCTGCACCACAGAGCTGCCATGTGCCACCATGTTACCCTGCTCCACAGAGCTGCCACCATGTTACCCTGCACCACAGAGCTGCCACAATGTTACCCTGCTCCACAGAGCTGCCACCATGCCACCATGTTACCCTGCTCCACAGAGCTGCCACCATGTTACCCTGCACCACAGAGCTGCCACAATGTTACCCTGCTCCACAGAGCTGCCACCATGCCACCATGTTACCCTGCTCCACAGAGCTGCCACAATGTTACCCTGCTCCACAGAGCTGCCACCATGCCACCATGTTACCCTGCTCCACAGAGCTGCCACCATGTTACCCTGCACCACAGAGCTGCCACAATGTTACCCTGCTCCACAGAGCTGCCACCATGTTACCCTGCACCACAGAGCTGCCACCATGCCATGTTACCCTGCTCCACAGAACTTCCACCATGTTACCCTGCACCACAGAGCTGCCACCATGCCATGTTACCCTGCTCCACAGAACTTCCACCATGTTACCCTGCTCCACAGAACTTCCATCATGTTACCCTGCTCCACAGAGCTGCCACCATGTTACCCTGCTCCACAGGGCTGCCACCATGTTACCCTGCTCCACAGAGCTGCCACCATGTTACCCTGCTCCACAGAGTTGCCACCATGCCAATGTGTTACCCTGCACCACAGAGCTGCCAACGTGCCACCATGTTACCCTGCTCCACAGAGCTGCCACCATGTTACCCTGCTCCACAGAGCTGCCACCATGTTACCCTGCTCCACAGAGCTGCCACCATGTTACCCTGCTCCACAGAGCTGCCACCATGGTACCCTGCTCCACAGAGCTGCCACCATGTTACCCTGCTCCACAGAGCTGCCACCATGTCAAATATTTTGCTTTGGACTGAGAGTAGGGCTGAAAGCTACTGGAAATGCAATGGTGAGAGTGTATTACAAGAGCACTATACAGAATATATACATGATTCTGTGGTCTGAATACAGAAACAACAGTGAGCCTTACACACTCTTGTATAGTGATTTTATAGTTATTTCCAGGTGAGTAAGTTAAAAAGCACAATAATGGAAAAGATGGTGTGAATATCAGCATGCTCTATCAGATAGGGTGTACAAGACATGAAGATGCTTAGAAATTATACATTTTTAATGCATATTTACTTTATGAATGCAACTTGGTAGACAATTTATTATTCCAGAATGTGGTTTAGACAAATTGTTCATTAGTGCACAGCTCGTCAGAGACAGCATTCATAATTCATTAGGAGTCTATTACCACACGTAGCAGAATGACCCTTTAATAATTGAACAGGACACACCATGTAGTCAATGATGTGATTGTTGAACACACTCACGCCCAGCATGGCTTCTGTGTAGGCTACAGTAGATGTTTTCTGTTGCAAAATGTTTTGCTACGGCGTGCCCTACTGAACAACAACTAGACTGGGGAAAATGGCTATAAGACAGAGAGAGAGACAGAAAAAAGAGACAAAGATAGAGAGAGAGACAAAGATAGAGAGAGAGAGAGAGAGAGAGAGAGAGAGAGAGAGAGAGAGAGAGAGAGAGAGAGAGAGAGAGAGAGAGACAGAGAGAGAGTGAGAGAGACAGACAGACAGAGAGGGAGAGAGAGAGACAGAGAGAGACATAGACAGAGATACAGATTGAGACAGTGAGACAGAGAGAGAGAGAGAGACATAGAGACATACTCACCAGGTTCTCAGGGCTATGCAGCTCGTGTGTGGTGGAGGCGCAGCGAGTGATCAGAGACTTGAACATGCAGCCCACCACCACTGCCTCCATGTTCTGGGCCAGTGACTTGTTGTCCCCCGTGGTGAAGTTGTTCCCGAACCCGGCCTTATCTTTGAGTAAGGTGGAGGCGGGAGAGACCAAACATTGCAAAGGGGTGATACAGGTCAGAGCAGTAGAAAATGGGTAGAAAATGGACACTTACCCAGGTTACTGTATAAAACAATTGAGCTGAAATAAACTCAAAGAAAAGGGAAGGGTACAGGGGCAAGGGGACAAGGACAGGGGGACAGGGCGACAGGGGACAGAGGGCACAAAATCATAAGCATGGATGAGAAGCAAACTGAAAAGGGATCAGGGTTCCGATAAGGATACATGCACGTGACTAAGGCCTGCTAGAGTCAAGGATCTGATCTAGGGTCTGTAGCTAGGTCAGAGTGGAACGACATCTCTAAAGATTTCAACTTAATTGACTTGTTTATTGTATTGAATTTAATAGAATCAACTTGATTGATTCCCAGAGAGGGGAAAATTGGATTTGTCACCATAGATATCATAGCAGGTGGTTCCAGATTCAACCATCGGTCTAAATAATGTAATTAACTTGATATAATTAATTGAAGAACATGTCTTAATTGATTCCTAAATACTTTGGGGAAATCTGCGAATTGCAGGTAAAATAGATGGAATAGATACATAGATAAATAGATTAGATAGATATATAGATAGCTAGATTAGATAGATAAATAGATTAGATACATAGATAGATAGATTAGATAGATAAATAGATTAGATAGATTAGATATATAGATAAATAGATTAGATAGATTAGATATATAGATAAATAGATTAGATAGATTAGATATATAGATAGCTAGATTAGATAGATAGATAAATAGATGAAATAGATTAGATAGCTAGATTAGATATATAGAAAAATAGATTAGATAGATTAGATATATAGATAGATAGATAGATTAGATATATAGATAGATAGATTAGATAGATAGATAAATAGATTAGATAGATAGATAAATAGATAGATAAATAGATAGATAGATAGATAAATAGATTAGATATATAGATAGATATATAGATTAGATATATAGATAGATAGATTAGATATATAGATAGATAGATTAGATAGATATATAGATAAATAGATTAGATATATAGATAAATAGATTACATATATAGATAGATAGATTACATATATAGATAGATAGATAGATAGATAGATAGATAGATAGATAGATAGATAGATAGATAGATAGATAGATAGATAGATAGATAGATAGATAGATAGATAGATAGATTAGATATATAGATAGCTAGATGAGAGAGATAGATAAATAGATGAAATAGATTAGATATATAGATAGATAGATTAGATATATAGATATATAGATAAATAGATTAGATATATAGATAAATAGATTAGATAGATTAGATATATAGATAAATAGATTAGATAGATTAGATATATAGATAAATAGATTAGATAGGTTAGATATATAGATGAGATATATAGAGAAATAGATTAGATAGATTAGATATATCGATAAATAGATTAGATAGATTAGATATATAGATAGATAGATTAGATATATAGATTAGATAGTTTAGATATATAGATAAATAGATTAGATAGATTAGATATATAGATAAATAGATTAGATATATAGATAAATAGATTAGATAGATTAGATATATAGATAAATAGATTTGATAGATTAGATATATAGATAAATAGATTAGATAGATTAGATATATAGATAGATAGATTAGATATATAGATTAGATAGTTTAGATATATAGATAAATAGATTTGATTTATAGATAGATATATAGATTAGATAGTTTAGATACATAGATAAATAGATTAGATAGATTAGATATATAGATAAATACATTAGATATATAGATAAATAGATTAGATATATAGATAAATAGATTAGATAGATTAGATATATAGATAAATAGATTAGATATATAGATAAATAGATTAGATAGATTAGATTTATCGATAAAAAGATTAGATATATAGATTAGATAGTTTAGATATATAGATAGATAGATTAGATATATAGATAAATAGATTAGATAGTTTAGATATATAGATAAATAGATTAGATAGATTAGATATATAGATAGATAGATTAGATATATAGATAGGTAGATTAGATATATAGATAAATAGATTTGATATATAGATAAATAGATTAGATAGATTAGATATATAGATAAATAGATTAGATATATAGATTAGATAGATTAGATATATAGATAAATAGATTAGATAGATTAGATATATAGATAAATAGATTAGATAGATTAGATTTATCGATAATAGATTAGATATATAGATTAGATAGTTTAGATATATAGATAGATAGATTAGATATATAGATAAATAGATTAGATAGTTTAGATATATAGATAAATAGATTAGATAGATTAGATATATAGATAGATAGATTAGATATATAGATTAGATAGTTTAGATATATAGATAAATAGATTTGATTTATAGATAGATATATAGATTAGATAGTTTAGATACATAGATAAATAGATTAGATAGATTAGATATATAGATAAATACATTAGATATATAGATAAATAGATTAGATATATAGATAAATAGATTAGATAGATTAGATATATAGATAAATAGATTAGATATATAGATAAATAGATTAGATAGATTAGATTTATCGATAAATAGATTAGATATATAGATTAGATAGTTTAGATATATAGATAGATAGATTAGATATATAGATAAATAGATTAGATAGTTTAGATATATAGATAAATAGATTAGATAGATTAGATATATAGATAGATAGATTAGATATATAGATAGGTAGATTAGATATATAGATAAATAGATTCGATATATAGATAAATAGATTAGATAGATTAGATATATAGATAAATAGATTAGATATATAGATTAGATAGATTAGATATATAGATAAATAGATTAGATAGATTAGATATATAGATAAATAGATTAGATAGATTAGATTTATCGATAATAGATTAGATATATAGATTAGATAGTTTAGATATATAGATAGATAGATTAGATATATAGATAAATAGATTAGATAGTTTAGATATATAGATAAATAGATTAGATAGATTAGATATATAGATAGATAGATTAGATAGATATATAGATAGGTAGATTAGATATATAGATAGATAGATTAGATAGATAGATAAATAGATTAGATAGATTAGATATATAGATAAATACATTAGATATATAGATAAATAGATTAGATATATAGATAAATAGATTAGATAGATTAGATATATAGATAAATATATTAGATAGGTTAGATATATAGATGAGATATATAGAGAAATAGATTAGATAGATTAGATATATCGATAAATAGATTAGATAGATTAGATATATAGATAGATAGATTAGATATATAGATTAGATAGTTTAGATATATAGATAAATAGATTAGATAGACTAGATATATAGATAAATAGATTAGATATATAGATAAATAGATTAGATAGATTAGATATATAGATAAATAGATTTGATAGATTAGATATATAGATAAATAGATTAGATAGATTAGATATATAGATAGATAGATTAGATATATAGATTAGATAGTTTAGATATATAGATAAATAGATTTGATTTATAGATAGATATATAGATTAGATAGTTTAGATACATAGATAAATAGATTAGATAGATTAGATATATAGATAAATACATTAGATATATAGATAAATAGATTAGATATATAGATAAATAGATTAGATAGATTAGATATATAGATAAATAGATTAGATATATAGATAAATAGATTAGATAGATTAGATTTATCGATAAATAGATTAGATATATAGATTAGATAGTTTAGATATATAGATAGATAGATTAGATATATAGATAAATAGATTAGATAGTTTAGATATATAGATAAATAGATTAGATAGATTAGATATATAGATAGATAGATTAGATATATAGATAGGTAGATTAGATATATAGATAAATAGATTAGATAGATTAGATATATAGATAAATAGATTAGATATATAGATTAGATAGATTAGATAAATAGATTAGATAGATAGATAGATAGATAGATAGATAGATAGATAGATAGATAGATAGATAGATAGATAGATAGATAGATAGATAGATAGATAGATAGATAGATAGATAGATAGATAGATAGATAGATAGATAGATTAGATAGTTTAGATAGTTTAGATACATAGATAAATAGATTAGATAGATTAGATATATAGATAAATACATTAGATATATAGATAAATAGATTAGATATATAGATAAATAGATTAGATAGATTAGATATATAGATAAATAGATTAGATATATAGATAAATAGATTAGATAGATTAGATTTATCGATAAATAGATTAGATATATAGATTAGATAGTTTAGATATATAGATAGATAGATTAGATATATAGATAAATAGATTAGATAGTTTAGATATATAGATAAATAGATTAGATAGATTAGATATATAGATAGATAGATTAGATATATAGATAGGTAGATTAGATATATAGATAAATAGATTAGATAGATTAGATATATAGATTAGATAGATTAGATAGATTAGATTTATCGATAATAGATTAGATATATAGATTAGATAGTTTAGATATATAGATAGATAGATTAGATATATAGATAAATAGATTAGATAGTTTAGATATATAGATAAATAGATTAGATAGATTAGATATATAGATAGATAGATTAGATATATAGATAGGTAGATTAGATATATAGATAGGTAGATTAGATAGATAGATAAATAGATTAGATAGATTAGATATATAGATAAATAGATTAGATATATAGATAAATAGATTAGATATATAAATAAATAGATTAGATAGATTAGATATATAGATCAATAGATAAACAGATTAGATAGATTAGATATATAGATAAATAGATTAGATAGATTACATATATAGATAAATAGATTAGATAGATTAGATAGATAGATAGATTAGATAGATTAGATATATAGATAGATAGATAGATAGATTAGATAGATTAGATATATAGATAGATAGATTAGATATATAGATAGACAAGCTAGATTAGATATATAGATAGATTAGATAGATTAGATATATAGATAAATAGATTAGATATATAGATATATAGATAAATAGATTAGATATATAGATAAATAGATTAGATAGATTAGATATATAGATAAATAGATTAGATAGGTTAGATATATAGATGAGATATATAGAGAAATAGATTAGATAGATTAGATATATCGATAAATAGATTAGATAGATTAGATATATAGATAGATAGATTAGATATATAGATTAGATAGTTTAGATATATAGATAAATAGATTAGATAGATTAGATATATAGATAAATAGATTAGATAGTTTAGATATATAGATAAATAGATTAGATAGATTAGATATATAGATAAATAGATTAGATATATAGATAAATAGATTAGATATATAGATAAATAGATTAGATAGATTAGATATATAGATAAATAGATTTGATAGATTAGATATATAGATAAATATATTAGATAGATTAGATATATAGATAGATAGATTAGATATATAGATTAGATAGTTTAGATATATAGATAAATAGATTTGATTTATAGATAGATATATAGATTAGATAGTTTAGATACATAGATAAATAGATTAGATAGATTAGATATATAGATAAATACATTAGATATATAGATAAATAGATTAGATATATAGATAAATAGATTAGATAGATTAGATATATAGATAAATAGATTAGATATATAGATAAATAGATTAGATAGATTAGATTTATCGATAAATAGATTAGATATATAGATTAGATAGTTTAGATATATAGATAGATAGATAGATTAGATATATAGATAAATAGATTAGATAGTTTAGATATATAGATAAATAGATTAGATATATAGATAAATAGATTAGATATATAGATAGGTAGATTAGATATATAGATAAATAGATTCGATATATAGATAAATAGATTAGATAGATTAGATATATAGATAAATAGATTAGATATATAGATAAATAGATTAGATATATAGATTAGATAGATTAGATAAATAGATTAGATAGATAGATAGATAGATAGATAGATAGATAGATAGATAGATAGATAGATAGATAGATAGATAGATAGATAGATAGATAGATAGATAGATAGATAGATAGATAGATAGATAGATAGATTAGATAGTTTAGATACATAGATAAATAGATTAGATAGATTAGATATATAGATAAATACATTAGATATATAGATAAATAGATTAGATATATAGATAAATAGATTAGATAGATTAGATATATAGATAAATAGATTAGATATATAGATAAATAGATTAGATAGATTAGATTTATCGATAAATAGATTAGATATATAGATTAGATAGTTTAGATATATAGATAGATAGATTAGATATATAGATAAATAGATTAGATAGTTTAGATATATAGATAAATAGATTAGATAGATTAGATATATAGATAGATAGATTAGATATATAGATAGGTAGATTAGATATATAGATAAATAGATTCGATATATAGATAAATAGATTAGATAGATTAGATATATAGATAAATAGATTAGATATATAGATTAGATAGATTAGATATATAGATAAATAGATTAGATAGATTAGATATATAGATAAATAGATTAGATATATAGATAGATAGTTTAGATAGATTTGATAGATAGTTTAGATAGATTTGATAGATTAGATAGATTAATAGATTAGATAGATTAATAGATTAGATAGATTTGATAGATTGCCACTTTAGACAAGAGTTAGGGTGTGCAGAAATGGGAGCAGTGCCTAGAAGGAATGGTGATCTGATCGGGGCAGTTCATTTAGATATTAATGTATCTACCGATGGTTCTTTTTTTCACCCTCCTGGACCTCTCACCTGCACTGCCGTACTCTGCAAGAGAAGAGATGCGGTACACAAGGTGATGATGGTCAGGCCAGCAGCACACACATGTACGTGACACGTGCACGTACGTGCACAAAACGTACACGGCACCCCCACACCACCGGACGTAGGGGAACTTACAGTACACACACACACACACACACACACACACACACACACGTACACACAGACTCACACCACTTAACTGACTTACAATAAAGAACCTAAAAGGGGTGACCCATGCACTTTCGTTAATAAAGCCCCCATCAGTTCGGTAACTTGCCAATGATACAGTTCAATCAGAAAATCAAGTGGTCATTTCACTCACAAAAAATAGAGCTATGATATTACAGTCATTACGGTTCTTAATTCATGTTGAGCCATAAAGCCATAGATAGAGATGTGATGAGCACCGCACAGCATCGGATTGGCAAGTGTACAGAGTGGATGAGTGAGTGGAGGGAGGAGGGGAACATCGCTTGTTTAGGTGGATGGGGGCGGGACAGAGGGAGGGACGGCAGGACAGTTGAGATGAGTGGAGGGAGGAGGGGAACATCGCTTGTTTAGGTGGATGGGGGCGGGACAGAGGGAGGGAAGGCAGGACAGTTGAGATGAGTGCAGGGAGGAGGGGAACATCGCTTGTTTAGGTGGATGGGGGCGGGACAGAGGGAGGGACGGCAGGACAGTTGAGATGAGTGGAGGGAGGAGGGGAACATCGCTTGTTTAGGTGAATGGGGGTGGGACAGAGGGAGGGAAGGCAGGACAGTTGAGATGAGTGGAGGGAGGAGGGGAACATCGCTTGTTTAGGTGGATGGGGCGGGACAGAGGGGAGGGACGGCAGGACAGTTGAGATGAGTGGAGGGAGCAGGGGAACATCGCTTGTTTAGGTGGATGGGGGCGGGACAGAGGGAGGGAAGGCAGGACAGTTGAGATAGAGTGGAGGGAGGAGGGGAACATCGCTTGTTTAGGTGGATGGGGCGGGACAGAGGGAGGGACGGCAGGACAGTTGAGATGAGTGGAGGGAGGAGGGGAACATCGCTTGTTTAGGTGGATGGGGCGGGACAGAGGGAGGGACGGCAGGACAGTTGAGATGAGTGGAGGGAGGAGGGGAACATCGCTTGTTTAGGTGGATGGGGGCGGGACAGAGGGAGGGACGGCAGGACAGTTGAGATGAGTGGAGGGAGGAGGGGAACATTGCTTGTTTAGGTGGATGGGGGCGGGACAGAGGGAGGGAAGGCAGGACGGTTGAGATAGAGTGGAGGGAGGAGGGGAACATCGCTTGTTTAGGTGGATGGGGGCGGGACAGAGGGAGGGAAGGCAGGACAGTTGAGATAGAGTGGAGGGAGGAGGGGAACATCGCTTGTTTAGGTGGATGGGGGCGGGACAGAGGGAGGGACGGCAGGACAGTTGAGATAGAGTGGAGGGAGGAGGGGAACATCGCTTGTTTAGGTGGATTGGGGCGGGACAGAGGGAGGGAAGGCAGGACAGTTGAGATGAGTGGAGGGAGGAGGGGAACATCGCTTGTTTAGGTGGATTGGGGCGGGACACAGGGAGGGAAGGCAGGACGGTTGAGATGAGTGGAGGGAGGAGGGGAACATCGCTTGTTTAGGTGGATGGGGGCGGGACAGAGGGAGGGACGGCAGGACAGTTGAGATAGAGTGGAGGGAGGAGGGGAACATCGCTTGTTTAGGTGGATTGGGGCGGGACAGAGGGAGGGACGGCAGGACAGTTGAGATAGAGTGGAGGGAGGAGGGGAACATCGCTTGTTTAGGTGGATGGGGGCGGGACAGAGGGAGGGAAGGCAGGACAGTTGAGATGAGTGGAGGGAGGAGGGGAACATCGCTTGTTTAGGTGGATTGGGGCGGGACACAGGGAGGGAAGGCAGGACGGTTGAGATGAGTGGAGGGAGGAGGGTGACAGAACAGACACAGAAACAGAGAGACAGCCGGTTGGTAAACATTGAGCGCTCTGGGATGCAGTGGAGGTATGAGTGAGGTTAGATTCAGCATCGTGGAGCAGAGTGGACTGGATTATGGTAGAAGACATTTTAAGTATTAGTCATCTGTCAATCTTATTGTCTACTGTTTGTTTTTAATCTGGAGATTGAAACTCTGCTGGACCTTACATTTTAATAACCCAGAGCATTTCTAAATACTTTAAGATGAAATCTTTTATTTTAAACATTTTATGATTTTGGAGAATAATACAAACCCCTCTGCATTGACAAACAAGAGTGATCAGTGAATGGTGTGATGGCAGTGGAGGCTGATTGGATGAGTTGCATAGAGTGACTTATGCTTCATCAGTCCTACCATCAGAGAGGTTGAGAGGGGTGTGTGAGGCTGCTGTGTGTGGTTAGCCGTGGCTCCATAGCAACACACACAGTCGGCGCATGCCTCACAAACACTTACTGTTGGTGATGGGCTCCATGCAGAAGCCCAGGAGTGCGTGCAGGAAGTCCACGATGTTGTTGAGCGAGTCCTTGTTGACGTAGTCCCTCATGGTCTGACGGAACTGCAGCTTGTCCAGCTTGTACAGGTTGGTCAGGCAGTTCTGGGCCTGTATGGGGAACAAGAGGAACAGTAGATCCAAAATGGCGGATGTCTCAGATTCAAACACCTATCTCAACCGGAGCCAAAATGGATGATGGTTTCCATTCACTCTGATAAAGCCCCTAATAAATCCAACAGGACCTATGTTGTCAACTGCTACTGTTTCTTGGACCAGGTCTCTCTCTGCGAAATAGGTTTTACCTCAGTGAAAATATGAATATATAACTAAATAAAGGCAATCTGTGAGTTGTCTGACCTGCATGCGGAGGCGGTCCCCTGAGAGTCCTCTGTGGCCCTCCCCACAGCCGTAGGCACAACCCAGAGACTTGACCATCTTGATCAGCATGGTGAGAGCTAGCCTGTGGGTACTCAGTGAAGAGCCGTCCTCCTTGGAGTTAAAAAGAAGGCATAGGGTAATACATAATACATATACAATTCACAGAAGTTGACAGGTTATGGCCATATGTAACGCCCTGGCCATAGAGAGGGTTTTTTGTTCTCTATTTTTGGTTAGGCCAGGGTGTGACATGGGTGGGCGTTCTATGTTCCGTTTTCTATGTTGGTGTATTTCTTTGTTTCGGCCGTGTATGGCTCTCAATCAGGAACAGCTGTAGATCGTTGTTGCTGATTGAGAGTCATACATAGGCAGCCTGTTTCGCCTTTGGGGTTTGTGGGTGAATAGTTTCTGTTTAGTGTTTGCACCTGACAGTACTGTTTGGCTGTCGGTTTCTTGTTTTTTTGTCTAACGTGTTCTTTCTTGAATAAATTCATTTAAGATGAACACATCCTCCGCTGCACCTTGGTCTCATTTTGACGACGGCCGTTACACCATATTACTCACACTAACACATCATGTTTTATTTTGTGTTTTGTTCTCGTAGAATGACATTTATAATATGCTCTGTTCTATCTAATATTTGTATTTCTACTTTAGATTACTACAGGTGTCTGTAATTATCTCTCTGTGGCCTTCTGTCCCACTATTGTTTGTGCAGACAGGCTCTGATGAAGGTCGACTGGCCGAAAGCTCATCCACGAAATAAATGTGCATCATACTAGAAGTGTGCAGCGACGTTTTCCTGTTTCTCCAATGTACGGGCATGTAAAATGAGATCAGTTACAAGATAAAGAGTTGAAAACTCATAGACGTATTCTCACACCCACCTTGCTGTCTTTCTCCTTGTTGTTCTTCACGTCGTCCTTGCTCCCTCCTCCGCTCCCTCCTCCACTTCCCCCACCTCCTCCTCCTCCATCCCCTCCTCCTCCTCCACCCCCTCCCCCTGGTGCCGCCCCGCTGCACCCTCCAGACACGCCCCCTTGGGCGCCGCTCAGGCTCTGATTGGCCCCCTCCTTCGGGAGGCGTGTCTCATCGTTCTCCTTGTCGTCGGGCTTGGAGAGCTTCTTTCCCATGCCCGGCACCACCCCCAGCTGCAGCAGGCAGTCGATGATGTTGAGCGACACGTCACAGATCCGTGAGCTGATGTCGTGGGTCAGCACGGCGTAGACCGCCCGCAGGATGGCCTGGGAGGGGTAGACGGGGAGACAAAGGGAGACAGGGGTCAGTGTCAGGGGCTGGACACATTCAAATGAAGTGCATCCATCCATCACACCATCCATCACACCATCCATCCAACATTCTCCCAAGCTTCCCTACTATTTCCTCCCCAAGTGTTGTCCAGGCAGGAACCAGGCAGGAACCAGGCAGGAACCAGGAAGGAACCAGGAAGGAACCAGGCAGGAACCAGGCAGGAACCAGGCAGGAACCAGGCAGGACATTTACTTGACTGTGATATTTGGTTGTCTCACCTAGCTACCTTAAATTTAAGATGAATGCACTAACTGTAAGTCGTTTCTGGATAAGAGCGTTTTCTAAATGACTAAATAGTAACTATAACCCAATGGTTCAGTAATGCCATGGTAGTGTGAGCCATCATACTGGAGTTGTGGTATGTAGTGAACCTGGTTATTCCTCCAGTACAGAAACCCTGTCAGAGTCCTCCGGCCAACAGGTGACACTCTTTTTCACTGCCCCTCACCGTAAGGTCCAGCATGCCATTCTTCAGGATGAAGTTGTTGGTGCCTTCGATGTTGTCTCCCTCCTCCAGGCACGAGTAGTTGATGCATGAGTCGGTGAAGCTCCGGGGCAGGTTGGCGCACGCCAGCGTCTCGTGGGGCATCTCTGGGATGGGTACAGGGTTACACAGCTTTTTCATGTGCTCGGTGAAGAAGTCGGCATAGCCCACGTTGAAGGACGCCACTGTGGTGTTGAACGTCGCCATGGTGATGGTGGAAATCTGTGAACGCACTGGGGAGAGGGGTGGGAGGAGAGGAGGTGAGGGGGTGGAGACAATCACAGATTTAGAGAAAATGTATATTTTGGATGGATGAATAGATGGATGGAGGGAGGGATGGAAGGAAGGATTGATGGAAGGAGTGATGGATAAAGGGATAGATGGAGTGATGGATGAGTGGATGGAAGGAGTAGTCCCGTGTGGCTCAGTTGGTAGAGCATGGTGTTTGCAACGCCAGGGTTGTGGGTTCGATTCCCACGGGGGACCAGTATGGGAAAAAATTAATAAAAATGTATGAAATGTACGCATTCACTACTGTAAGTCGCTCTGGATAAGAGCGTCTGCTAAATGACTAAAATGTAAATGGAGTGATAGATAGATGGATGGATGTATGGATATATCATTGAAGGTGTTCAGTTCATAACGGTGGGTGATGACAGAATATGGGTGTATCGACTCTCTTCCCCTTAGTGTGTACGGTGTGGGTGGATGGACTCTCTTACCCTTCCCCTTGGTGTTGTGGGTGTATAGACTCTCTTACCCTTCCCCTTGGTGTTGTGGGTGTATAGACTCTCTTACCCTCCCCCTTGGTGTTGTGGGTGTATAGACCCTTCCCCTTGGTGTTGAGGGTGTATAGACTCTTAGTGTTGTGGGTGTATAGACTCTTCCCCTCCCCCTTGGTGTTGTGGGTGTATAGACTCTTACCCTCCCCCTTGGTGTGTACAGTGTTGTGGGTGTATAGACTCTTACCCTCCCCCTTGGTGTGTACAGTGTTGTGGGTGTATAGACTCTTACCCTCCCCCTTGGTGTGTACAGTGTTGTGGGTGTATAGACTCTTCCCCTCCCCCTTGGTGTTGTGGGTGTATAGACTCTTACCCTCCCCCTTGGTGTGTACAGTGTTGTGGGTGTATAGACTCTTACCCTCCCCCTTGGTGTGTACAGTTTTGTGGGTGTATAGACTCTTACCCTCCCCCTTGGTGTGTACAGTGTTGTGGGTGTATAGACTCTTACCCTCCCCCTTGGCGTGAACAGTGTTGTGGGTGTATAGACTCTTAGCCTCCCCCTTGGTGTGTACAGTGTTGTGGGTGTATAGACTCTTACCCTCCCCCTTGGCGTGAACAGTGTTGTAGGTGTATAGACTCTTACCCTCCCCCTTGGCGTGAACGGTGTTGTGGGTGTATAGACTCTTAGCCTCCCCCTTGGTGTGTACGGTGTTGTAGGTGTATAGACTCTTAGCCTCCCCCTTGGTGTGTACGGTGTTGTAGGTGTATAGACTCTTACCCTCCCCCTTGGCGTGAACGGTGTTGTCTCCGTGGCTGTTGGAGTGGTCTGGCATTTCTCTGAGCAGGGAGTGATGGGAGTGTGAGTGTTTAGCACTCAGGTTGTCTGTGTCTGCAGCCGTGTCTGAGCTCCCTCGCCGCGTCAACTTACCTAAAACACCACCAAACACACAACTCTGAGTGAAAGACACCGGCACACAGCCTTACAACCAAACACACAACTCTGAGTGAAAGACACCGGAACACAGCATTACAACCAAACTCACAACTCTGAGTGAAAGACACCGGCACACAGCCTTACAACCAAACACACAACTCTGAGTGAAAGACACCGGAACACAGCATTACAACCAAACTCACAACTCTGAGTGAAAGACACCGGAACACAGCATTACAACCAAACACACAACTCTGAGTGAAAGACACCGGAACACAGCATTACAACCAAACTCACAACTCTGAGTGAAAGACACCGGAACACAGCATTACAACCAAACACACGTTCCTCTTCCCTACCTTTTAAGACTGCCTAATAGCCAAATAAGCTCACTGTCACTGCCACAAAACAATGCATACCACATCCTACTGTACCAGTTAACCCACATCTTTTCATAAAAGTAGGCCCAAAAGTATAGGGCTTTTATAGGGCTTTTAAACTAATGGTTACATTCGAATGAGAAAGTCCCTTTATCTGTGCACCTTTTGCAACACATTAAAAGCATTAACCGTTCCTAACAACCAGACAAACATGAAGTTAATGAGGCTGACCCAGTTCAGCGGCGGTCAGGTGACTATCTCCTCTGACTAACTCCTCTGACTCAGCTAATGAGAGCCAGGGGACTAACTCCTCTGACTCAGCTAATGAGAGCCAGGGGACTAACTCATCTGACTCAGCTAATGAGAGCCAGGGGACTAACTCCTCTGACTCAGCTAATGAGAGCCAGGGGACTAATTCCTCTGACTCAGCTAATGAGAGCCAGGTGACGAAGTCCTCTGACTCAGCTAATGAGAGCCAGGTGACTAACTCCTCTGACTCAGCTAATGAGAGCCAGGGGACTAACTCCTCTGACTCAGCTAATGAGAGCCAGGGGACTAACTCCTCTGACTCAGCTAATGAGAGCCAGGGGACTAACTCCTCTGACTCAGCTAATGAGAGCCAGGGGACTAACTCCTCTGACTCAGCTAATGAGAGCCAGGTGACTAACTCCTCTGACTCAGCTAATGAGAGCCAGGGGACTAACTCCTCTGACTCAGCTAATGAGAGCCAGGGGACTAACTCATCTGACTCAGCTAATGAGAGCCAGGGGACTAACTCATCTGACTCAGCTAATGAGAGCCAGGTGACTAACTCCTCTGACTCAGCTAATGAGAGCCAGGGGACTAACTCATCTGACTCAGCTAATGAGAGCCAGGGGACTAACTCATCTGACTCAGCTAATGAGAGCCAGGGGACTAACTCCTCTGACTCAGCTAATGAGAGCCAGGGGACTAACTCCTCTGACTCAGCTAATGAGAGCCAGGGGACTAACTCCTCTGACTCAGCTAATGAGAGCCAGGGGACTAACTCCTCTGACTCAGCTAATGAGAGCCAGGTGACTAACTCCTCTGACTCAGCTAATGACTAACTCCTCTGACTCAGCTAATGAGAGCCAGGGGACTAACTCATCTGACTCAGCTAATGAGAGTCAGGTGACTAACTCATCTGACTCAGCTAATGAGAGCCAGGGGACTAACTCCTCTGACTCAGCTAATGAGAGCCAGGGGACTAACTCCTCTGACTCAGCTAATGAGAGCCAGGGGACTAACTCCTCTGACTCAGCTAATGAGAGCCAGGTGACTAACTCCTCTGACTCAGCTAATGAGAGCCAGGGGACTAACTCATCTGACTCAGCTAATGAGAGTCAGGTGACTAACTCATCTGACTCAGCTAATGAGAGCCAGGGGACTAGACCAGTACAGTAGGAAGAGATAGAACCAGCAACATACAGTACCATGGCATGTCCTCCTCTACATATCCTTTACCATACAGGCTACAGTCATTTCCCCTGTACTTTTTAAGTTCCTATTGATAGAAAATAGATATATCAATAGATGGATAGACGTGAATAGTACAATCTATTGATAGAGATAGAGATGATCTATCAGCAGAAAGACAGAGAGATCAAACAGTGAGTGGCTAGTGTTGGTCATATACAGACCTGGGTTCAAATACTATTCGAAATCATTTCAAATATTTTATCTGGGCTTGAGCTTGCCTGGTGCCATGGAACCAATAGAAAAGTTGCAAAGCTGCAAACCACACCCATCTGGCACTGCAGGCAAGCGCTCAAACTAACGCTTCTACATGTTTCAAAGAATTTCAAAAAGTGTTTGAACCCAGATCTGGTATGGTACCCATGATGGTAGCCTGCCAGCCCCCGCGCTCCAGCGCCCGCCGGTCGTCGCCAGAGAAGCTGGCGAAGGAGAAGGTGGATCGGGTGGGTGACACGTCCAGGTGGTCCTCGTGAAGCAGGAAGGGCACACCCATGCGGCGCTGGCGCTTCTTGCCCGTGTGGTGGAACGGGATGGAGCCCTTACGCTCACGGTCCTCCCGCCGGTTCTTGAACTGTACCACGGTCGGTAGGAGGAGACACAAAACAAACACATTCATTCTAAATGTTCTAACTACAGCAGGGTTTTGTTTCCACCTAGGAAGAGTCAGCTGCGCATAATGGTAAATTGATTGAGAGGTCGAAACATACTAAAGGGTCAAATTAATAAAAGGGAGATAAAAGGGAGAGAAAATGTAGGCCAAATGTTTGAAATGATTTACATGGACAAAGACAATGATAGATGTGAGGAAAGAGGGCCCATACCCAGAGAGAGAGAGAGAGAGAGAGAGAGAGAGAGAGAGAGAGAGAGACAGAGAGAGAGGGATAGTGAGAGTGAGAGAGAAAGACTGAGACAGAGAAAGAGAGAGAGAGAGAAACAGGGAGGCTAATAGAAAGATAATATAATAAAGCCAGATTTTAGAACTTGTACATGTATCTCCATGCATCTCACCTTTTTGAAGAGGTTCATCCCCAGGTCAGAGGAAAGGTCGGGTACAGCCTGTCTGCGCAGGTTGGTCAGGGACACCTTAGAGAAGGTCTCTGAACTGAGGGACTTATCCTCCTCGTTGCATTTCAGACTCATGTCCTTATATGGGCAGAGAGCACAGGGGTTAAGGGTGAATGGCAGGTGTCAATCAGAGATATAGTGTAGCAATAGGACGCTTTACTGTACAGAGACAGTCAACTTTGTTCATATACAGTATTTACGATGGCATAACTATGGGAAAACCTGAACCACTTGATAATACTGTAATAAGAGCTACTATATAAGGCGAATAGCCCCCCTGATATGCAACTTTTCAGGGAAGTTAGGAACCAATATACACAGGCAGTTAGGAAAGCTAAGGCTAGCTTTTTCAAACAGAAATTTGCATCCTGTAGTACAAACTCAAAAAAGTTCTGGGACACTGTAAAGTCCATAGAGAATAAGAGCACCTCCTCCCAGCTGCCCACTGCACTGAGGCTAGGAAACACTGTCACTACCGATAAATCCACAATAATTGAGAATTTCAATAAGCATTTTTCTACGGCTGGCCATGCTTTCCACCTGGCTACCGCTTTTCTACGGCTGGCCATGCTTTCCACGTGGCTACCACTTTTCTACGGCTGGCCATGCTTTCCACCTGGCTACCCCTACCCCGGTCAACAGCCCTGCACTCCCCACAGCAACTCGCCCAAACCTCCCCCACTTCTCCTTCACTCAAATCCAGATAGCTGATGTTCTGAAAGAGCTGCAAAATCTGGACCCCTACAAATCAGCCGGGCTAGACAATCTGGACCCTCTCTTTCTAAAGTTATCTGCCGAAATTGTTGCAACCCCTATCACTAGCCTGTTCAACCTCTCTTTCGTATCGTCTGAGATTCCCATAGATTGGAAAGCTGCCGCGGTCATCCCCCTCTTCAAAGGGGGAGACACTCGAGACCCAAACTGCTACAGACCTATATCTATTCTACCCTGCCTTTCTAAGGTCTTTGAAAGCCAAGTTAACAAACAGATTACCGACCATTTCGAATCTCACAGTACCTTCTCCGCTATGCAATCTGGTTTCCGAGCTGGTCATGGGTGCACCTCAGCCACGCTCAAGGTCCTAAACCATATCATAACCGCCATCGATAAGAGACATTACTGTGCAGCTGTATTCATCGACGTGGCTAAGACTTTCGACCTTGTCAATCACAACATTCTTATTGGCAGACTCAACAGCCTTGGTTTCTCAAATGATTGCCTCGCTTGGTTCACCAACTTCTTCTCCAATCGAGTTCAGTATGTCAAATCGGAGGGCCTGTTGTCCAGACCTCTGGCAGTCTCTATGGGGGTGCCACAGGGTTCAATTCTCGGGCCGACTCTCTTCTCTGTATACATCCATGATGTCGCTCTCGCTGTTGGATATTCTTTAATCCACCTCTACACAGACGACACCATTCTGTATACCTCTGGCCCTTCGTTGGACACTGTGTTAACTAACCTCCAGATGAGCTTCAATGCCATACAACTCTCCTTCCGTGGCCTCCAACTGCTCTTAAATGCAAGTAAAACTAAATGCATGCTATTCAACCGATCGCTGCCCGCACCTGCCCGCCCGTCCAGCATCACTACTCTGGACGGTTCTGACTTAGAATATGTGGGTGTCTGGTTAGACTGTAAACTCTCCTTCCAGACTCACATTAAACATCTCCAATCCAAAATTAAATCTAGAATCGGTTTCCTATTTCGCAACAAAGCATCCTTCACTCATGCTGCCAAACATACCCTCATAAAACTGACTATCCTACTGATCCTCGACTTCGGCGATGTCATTTACAAAATAGCCTCCAACACTCTACTCAACAAATTGGATGCAGTCTATCACAGTGCCATCCGTTTTGTCACCAAAGCCCCATATACTACCCACCACTGCGACCTGTATGCTCTCATTGGCTGGCCCACGCTTCATACTCGTCGCCAAACCCACTGGCTCCAAGTCATCTACAAGTCTCTGCTAGGTAAAGCCCCGCCTTATCTCAGCTCACTGGTCACCATCGCAGCACCAACCCGTAGCACGCGCTCCAGCAGGTATATCTCACTGGTCACCCCCAAAGCCAATTCTTCCTTTGGCCGCCTCTCCTTCCAGTTCTCTGCTGCCAATGACTGGAACGAACTGCAAAAATCTCTGAAGCTGGAGACTCTTACCTCCCTCACTAGCATTAAGCACTAGCTGTCAGAGCAGCTCACAGATCACTGCACCTGTACATAGCTCATCTGTAAATAGCCCATCCAATCTACCTCATCCCCATACTGAATTTATTGATTTATCTTGCTCCTTTGCACACCAGTATCTCAACTTGCACATTCATCCTCTGCACATCCTACCATTCCAGTGTTTAATTGCTATATTGTAATTACTTTGCCACCATGGCCTATTAATTGCCTTACCTCTGTTATCCTACCTCATTTACACATGCTGTATGTAGATTTTCCTACTGTATTATTGACTGTATGTTTGTTTACTCCATGTGTAACTCTGTGTTGTTGTATGTGTCGAACTGCTTTGCTTTATCTTGGCCAAGTCGCAGTTGCAAATGAGAACTGGTTCTCAACTAGCCTACCTGGTTAAATAAAGGTGAAATAAATAAATCAAATAAAATTATACTATATAGGAATTATAAACTGGGTGGTTCAAGTCCTGAATGCTGATTGGCTGAAAGCCGTGGTATATCAGACCGTATACCAGGGATATGACAAAACATTTGTTTTTACTGGTCTAATTACGTTGGTAATTAGTTTAGAAAAGAAGTAAGGCACCTCTGGGGTTTGTGGTATATGGCCAATATACCACGGCTAAGGGCTGTATCTAGGCACTCCACGTTGCGTCATGCATAAGAACAGCCGGTAGCCGTGGTATATTGGCCATATACCACACCCCCTCGGGCCGTATTGCTTAATTATACTATCCTATATAGGGCATACTATATAGGGCATTGAACTGTTGTATTACTACAAATACTACTACTTATACTAGTACTAGTATTACCTGTGTCTTATGGCTTTACAGTACTGTAGTTATAACACCATATAATACTGTAGTATTAACTAATGATTGACATAAACACAATGGTTATAACCCACCTGAGTCTTGTGGGTGTTGACGAGAGAGGGGGCGGTGGCCACCATGGAGCTGCTACGAGGGCGGGGCAGGGGCGGGACCAGTGGCTCCGGCGGGCGTTCCGGGCGCTCCTCCAGGATCTGACGCAGGCGCTGCAGGTAGAACATGAGGGCCCAGTGCACCCCCTCCTCCGTCCAGTGGGGCTGCAGCAGGCAGCGCAGGACTGCCACGTCAAAGTAGGTGGCGTAGCGGGCACGCTGGGCCAGGGAGACGGAGATCCCCGCCGGGGCAGAGGTCCTGGGGGAGACAAGGTACAGGGAGAGAGGGAGGGGGAGACAAGGTACAGGGAGAGAGGGAGGGGAGACAAGGTACAGGGAGAGAGGGAGGGGGATAGAGGGAGGGGAGAGAGAGAGGGTGGGAGAAAGTTAGTGACATTAATCTGTAAAGCCCTTTCGATATCAGCAGTTATCACAATGTGCCTTACAATAACCCGGCCTAGACCTGGCCTGGACCCGGCCTTTTGCGAATAATTGTTAAAGGCAGGACTTGTTACTGTAGTTTATGATTTGTAAGCAGCCTAACTGAGCTCAAATGATCAAATCAGCACCTCTAAAATAAACTAGATTGATGTCTGATATTATGTTCTAGCTCTGCAAAGAACAATCTGTAAATCTCTTGACTGAAATCACTTGCATCTGCCTCAAATGCAATTACCAGTCCCCATCATTTCCTGCACCGTTCATCACTTACAGTGCATTCGGAATTTATTCAGACCCCTTGACTTTTCCACATTTTGTTACGTTACAGCCATATTCTAAAATTGATGTAATAGTTTTTTTACCACATCAATCTAAACACAATACCCCTTAATGACAAAGCAAAAACAGGGTTTTAGAAATGTTTGCAAATGTATACAAAATAAAACGTGGAAATATAACATTTACATAATGAACAATTCAGACCCTTTACTCAGTACTTTGTTGAAGCAGCCTCGAGTATGATGCTACAAGCTCAGCACACCTGTATTGGGGTAACTGTAACGTAAATATGGACAGTTATTCCAACATGTTCAATGTGCACATCAGAATTCGGTAAGGACCACACATCGTTGCATCCTCGACTTGCATGTTCTGTTACTATGAATGACCATATTGTAAATGTGATTTCTGTCATTCTGAGCAGCGTGGGTGAACACCATAATCATGTTACCATATGGGTCCGGTCAATTTCTCAAATGTCCGGTAAATTAAAATGTTAACGTAAACCCTGACACACACACACACACACACACACACACACACACACACACACACACACACACACACACACACACACACACACACACACACACACACACACACACACACACACACACACACACACACACACACACACACACGCCTGTTAAGATAGAGACGTAGGGTGAAATCTATTGTATAGAACAGAACAGGCTCTCGGCCGCTCTCCTCTGTCCCTTCCTCCCCCAGGGTTCCTCCAGGGCCAAGCAGCTTGGTACTCAGGCCTACCTGGATTGATCAGCGTTCACCTCAGAGAACAGTATCTACAGTATTTGGGGAGTTTCTCCCATTGTTTCTCTACAGATCCTCTCAAGCTCTGTCAGGTTGGAAGGGGAGCATCGCTGCACAGCTATTTTCAGGTCTCTCCAAAGATGTTCGATCGGGTTCAAGTCTGGGCTCTAGCTGGGCCACTCAAGAACATTCAGAGACTTGTCCCGAAGCCACTCCTGCGTTGTCTTGGCTGTGTGCTTAGGGTCGTTGTCCAGTTGGAAGGTGAACCTTCGCCCCAGTCTGAGGTCCTGAGCGCTCTAGAGACAGGTTTTCATCAAGGATCTCTCTGTACTTTGCTCTGTTCATCTTTCCCTTGATCCTGACTAGTCTCCCAGTCCCTGCCGCTGAAAAACATCCCCAGAAGTGACGCTTGGCATTCAGGCCAAAAAGTTCATCAGACCTGAGAATCTTGTTCCTCATGGTCTGAGAGTCCTTTAGGTGGGCTGTCGTGCATTTTACTGAGCAGTGGCTTCTGTCTGACCACTCTACCATTAAGGCCTGATTGGTGGATTGCTGCAGAGATGGTTGTCCTTCTGGAAGATTCTCCCATCACCACAGAGGAACTCTGGAGCTCTGTCAGAGTGACCATCGGGTTCTTGGTCACCTCCCTGACCAAGGCCCTTCTCCCCTGATTGCTCAGTTTGGCCAGGCAGCCAGCTCTAGGAAGTCTTGGTGGTTCCAAACTTCTTCCATTTAAGAATGATGGAGGACACGGTGTTCTTGGGGATCTTCAATGCTGCAGACATTTTTTGGTACTCTTCCCCAGATCTGTGCCTCGATACAATCCTGTCTCGGAGCTCTACGGACAATTCCTTCGAACTCATGGTTTTGTTTTTGCTCTGACATGCACTGTCAACTGTGGGACCTTATATAGCAGGTGTCTGCCTTTCCAAATCATGTCCAATCAATTGAATTTACCACAGGGGGACTCCATCAAGTTGTAGAAACATCTCATGGATGATCAATGAAAACAGGATTCACCTGTGGGATGTGTTAAACAACAAGGCCTTGTAGAATGTGTTAAACAACAAGGCCCTGTAGCATGTGTTAAACAACAAGGCCCTGTAGCATGTGTTAAACAACAAGGCCCTGTAGCATGTGTTAAACAACAAGGCCCTGTAGCATGTGTTAAACAACAAGGCCCTGTAGCATGTGTTAAACAACAAGGCCCTGTAGAATGTGTTAAACAACAAGGCCCTGTAGCATGTGTTAAACAACAAGGCCTTGTAGAATGTGTTAAACAACAAGGCCCTGTAGAATGTGTTAAAGAACAAGGCCCTGTAGCATGTGTTAAAAAACAAGGCCCTGTAGCATGTGTTAAACAACAAGGCCCTGTAGCATATGTTAAACAACAAGGCCCTGTAGCATATGCTAAACAACAAGGCCCTGTAGCATGTTAAACAACAAGGCCCTGTCGCATGTGTTAAACAACAAGGCCCTGTATTATGTGTTAAACAACAAGGCCCTGTATTATGTGTTAAACAACAAGGCCCTGCAGCATGTGTTTCTGTGGAGATTTAGAGACTGGATGTTCAGCCTACGTGAGCCCACTATCAATAAGACTTTAGCTCAGCAGCAGAGATGAAGGTCACTGGCTGGTGGCTCATATTTATTATGTCACACTGTAGAAAAACATTTTACAATGAGACACGAAACTAGCTTTTCTTATTGGACATGCTCAGGGAGCCCTCTCCTTGTTTCAATCTATTTTGGCTACGTTTGATGCCTTATGAATACAGCCCTGATGCATGGCAAAGGAGCCGATACACAGGGCTACACCGCACCACAACGATAGAATGAGATTTATACTGTAGTGAAAGCAGAGAGAGGGAGGAGGGAGGGAGGGAGGGTAAAGCATTTCATCTTAGCTGTACTATTAAACTGAGTCGGGTTGAGACGGTCAATACTAGGAGAATCAATGTCAGAGTACAGGATGCGGGAGCAGTATCGTGTTACACTGTCTAACCGACACACGCACACTGAAAGCTTTCAGTTGGTGTTGTGGAGAGGTTGCTGTGGCGACTGAGTGACGTACATACACCCACCCCCAGGAGAGACACTGCCCAACCTGGACTCCCTCCATTGCGGAGATGAAGCAGCAGTGGTTGCCATGGAAACTGCATCAGCATCGCATCACAGTGGAAAGGAGTGATTGGAGTGCATGGCAACACCGGAGCTGTACGTCAGTGGTATTAATCAGGGGAGAGAGCTTATTTTGATTCACAGCTGGAAGTCCTATAAACGTGAATCTCATGAAGAGAGATGGATCGTTTCACTCTGCTGTCACAATGCATGAAGGTGAGGATGGCTGGGACACATCTCTCTCATTCTCCATACCCAATATCCACATTAAATCTACCAGGGGCGGACTGGCCATATTGCATTTCGGGCAAATGCAAGATGGGCTGGTCGATTTTTATCCCAGGGGGCCTCAAGGGAAAAAAATGGGCCAATATGGGGGCCTAGAAATGTTAGAAATGACAGGGTCGATTTCTGGTCCCAGTCCTCCCCTGATGGAACCTATGATTGAATGTGTTGTATTACTGAATGCAAACACCATAGAGATCCTATTAAATTACTAGAGGGGTGATGTCATAAAGCCTAAAAGTTTCAGAATGGGGTGAAAATGGCAGCCATATTGGTCAGGGAGAAATCCAACCCAGTCTAATGTGAATGAATGGCAGTATAGATATAATCCTGATTTTACTGATGGAGGAGAATAAAAGTGAAATAGGCATGTGATATATCACACATTGTGTAATAGAATTATTGTCAACCTAAAATATTGTTATATAATTATAAATACAGTTTATACAGGTTTTATACAAAGTTTATGTATATATATAGCCTCTAAAATATATGTAAACAGACCATAAATGTCTAAATGTTTCCTTTCATGGATAGCTGTGAGTGCTATTATATGATACAATATCAGAACTTGTTGTATTTACAACTTGTCTAAATCCTATCATCAAGTGATTTCAGCCACTGTATGGCTGTGGATTGACTGCATTGTCTGAATGGAATGTTGGCATGTTGGCATTTAATTTGAAACATGAATGGAATCATTCCTCTAAAACTGTCTGGCTATCTAGCTAACAAACATACAGTGTTGATTAATTCTTCAAATTCATTATTTTACACAAACACAATATCTTATCACAGCACTGGCAAACCATGTTTGACCAACTCCCTGACCAAAATGTCTGCCATTTATCCCATCATAAGAAGGTTCAAGACCATTCTAGTATTCTAATTTGAGTGATAATGTCAGAGAAGCCGGTGTTTGGAGGATATATTGGCATGGGTGTTATTAGGCCCGAGACGTGACCCAGTCGTTAAGTATTTTTGTTTTGTATCTATGGACGCGACCCAGTTCGTTCGATCTAAATGTTCTATTGCCATACTGGCTGGCAACGTTCTTATCCCTTGCTTGCTAGCTAAACAACTATGGCTAACTTACAGTCAGGTCAAACATTGCAGTCAGAATAACAGAAAAGTAGCTGCATTTGCATAAGCTGTTTTCTACTTAAATTTATTTGGATACCTTCATAAGAATGAGCTAATGATGCGCGATTTCTTCCGGCATAGAACATGTGCTCTCTTGTCAGGACACTGTTGTTCAGGGAAGCTAGCCAACAACACAGCTAACACAATCACCTCAGAGGAGCTAGCCAACAACACAGCTAACACAATCACTTCAGAGGAGCTAGCCAACAACACAGCTAACACAATCACTTCAGAGAAGCTAGCCAACAACACAGCTAACACAATCACTTCAGAGGAGCTAGCCAACAACACAGCTAACACAATCATTTCAAACTGAAGCTGGAAAAACTGCAAAGTAGCTGCATTTAGTTTCATTTGACATTTTTTCTATTTACATTTATTTATATATATTCATAAAAATTATGCCAGCTGATTCATCATTTCGACTAGTTGAGAAACGCTGCCTGCCTGTCTGTCTCGTCCCTTCTCCTGACCCCTACACGTTCATTACTATGAGACAGCTGGAGATGTCAGAGAGACAGACCGCTGGTTGTATACAAATCTCCGCTATTGAAAACCAATTGCTAGTCTATGCTTTTTACAGTGAAGATCATGTTTATACATTGTCTGGCTGGGCTGATGAGACAGTGGACTGCTCAGTCAGATGGAACAGAGTAAATAGGCATTTTAACGTCATAGATTTAGCTGGTGGTAACTTGCGGAATAGACACCAGCTGGAATGCGCTTTTAACCAATCAGCATCCAGGATTAGACCAACCTGTTGTATAAACTCTTATATTCAACACTCACAGTTTTACCCTAAAACAAATTAATCATTAACTGGATGCATGCCAAATCATTTAAATCCAAATCGTTCTTCTTCCCCCTAAGCGGGCACAGATTGGGCACTGGGTCTGAGGGTCAGGTTGGGCAGTGGGTCAGAGGGTCAGCTTGGGCAGTGGGTCTGAGGGTCAGCTTGGGCAGTGGGTCTGAGGGTCAGCTTGGGCAGTGGGTCTGAGGGTCAGGTTGGGCAGTGGGTCAGAGGGTCAGCTTGGGCAGTGGGTCTGAGGGTCAGCTTGGGCAGTGGGTCTGAGGGTCAGCTTGGGCAGTGGGTCTGAGGGTCAGAGGGTCAGCTTGGGAAGTGGGTCTGAGGGTCAGGTTGGGCAGTGGGTCTGAGGGTCAAGTTGGGCAGTGGGTCAGAGGGTCAGCTTGGGCAGTGGGTCTGAGGGTCAGCTTGGGCAGTGGGTCTGAGGGTCAGGTTGGGCAGTGGGTCTGAGGGTCAGCTTGGGCAGTGGGTCTGAGGGTCAGCTTGGGCAGTGGGTCTGAGGGTCAGGTTGGGTAGTGGGTCTGAGGGTCAGGTTGGGCAGTGGGTCTGAGGGTCAGCTTGGGCAGTGGGTCTGAGGGTCAGCTTGGGCAGTGGGTCTGAGGGTCAGGTTGGGCAGTGGGTCTGAGGGTCAGGTTGGGCAGTGAGTCTAAGGGTCAGCTTGGGCAGTGGGTCTGAGGGTCAGGTTGGGCAGTGGGCAGATCGATGTCTATCCATTATGTGCCTGCCTGATGCTCTGGGCCAAGGTACAGAGAGTTGGAGACTGGAAGTGCCAGCATTAGACATGCACACATACATACACACTGGCAGTGCCAGCATCAGACATGCACACACACACACACTGGCAGTGCCAGCATCAGACATGCACACATACACACACACACTGGCAGTGCCAGCATCAGACATGCACCATGTTAGTTTAGCATCATTACCCTGGGTAAAGTGTCTCATTGGTAAGAGCAGGCAGACAAGGAGAGACAGATCTGTTTCAGCCTCTGTCTATATCTGGTGTCTGCCTGGGAGGCTGAGAGGAACAAGTTGTAACTCATTATACTGATCATAATACACAAGGGATGGAGTGGAACCTCTGAATGAGCACTTGTGTGTGTGTGTGTGTGTGTGTGTGTGTGTGTGTGTGTGTGTGTGTGTGTGTGTGTGTGTGTGTGTGTGTGTGTGTGTGTGTGTGTGTGTGTGTGTGTGTGTGTGTGTGTGTGTGTGTGTGTGTGTGCATGCGTGTGCTGTGAGCTACTGAGCCATACTAAGCTATGAGGAACAGGTGATGCTGCAGGCTACATTATATAACATTAAACTAGATGAATGCAGCCAGTTTGTTCTTTCTAGACTGCTATAAGGTCAACATGTACTAGTCCTGTATAATAGTAACGTTACAGTCAGTCAGTCAACTATGCTGCACAGCAATGCCTTCACCTTCATACAATATCATATGCATGCGATACGACAGTTCCATTAAAGTGGCAATCTTTGATTCAAACAACAAATACAGTGGCAAGAAAAAGTATGTGAACCCTTTGGAATTATCTGGATTTCTGCATAAATTGGTCATAAAATCAGATCTGATCTTCATCTAAGTCACAACAACAGACAAACACAGCGTGCTTAAACTAATAACACACAAATTATTGTATTTTTCTTGTCTATATTGAATACATAATTTAAACATTCACAGTGTAGGTTGGGAAAAGTATGTGAACCCCTAGGCTAATGACTTCTTCAAAAGCTAGTTGGAGTCAGGAGTCAGCTAACCTGGAGTCCAATCAATGAGACGAGATTGGAGATGTTGGTTAGAGCTGCCCTGCCCCATAAAAAACTCACAAAATTTGAGTTTGCTATTCACAAGAAGCATTGCCTGATGTGAACCATGCCTTGAACAAAATAGATCTCAGAAGACCCAAGATAAAGAATTGTTGACCTGCATAAAGCTAGAAAGGGTTACAAAAGTATCTCTAAAAGCCTTGATGTTCATCAGTCCACGGTAAGACAAATTGTCTATAAATAGAGAAAGATCAGCTACTCTCCATAGGAGTGGCCGTCCTGCAAAGATGACTGCAAGAGCACAGCGCAGAATGCTCAATGAGGTTAAGAAGAATCCTAGAGTGTCAGCTAAAGACAAAGAAATCTCTGGAAGATGCTAACATCTCTGTTGACGAGTCTACAATACGTAAAACATTAAAACAAGAATGATGTTCATGGGAGGACGGAAGAAGCCACTGCTGTCCAAAAAAAACATTGCTGCACATCTGAAGTTTGCAAAATAGCATCTGGATGTTCCACAGCGCTACTGACTAAATATTCTGTGGACAGATGAAACTGAAGTTGAGTTGTTTGGAAGGAACACACAACACTATGTGTGGAGAAAAAAAGGCAAAGCACACCAACATCAAAACCTCATCCCAACTGTAAAGTATGGTGGAGGGAGCATCGTGGTTTGGGGCTGCTTTGCTGCCTCAGGGCCTGGACAGCTTGCTATCATCGATGGACAAATTAATTCCCAAGTTTATCAAGACATTTTTCAGGAGAATGTAAGGCTATCTGTCCGCCAATTGAAGCTCAACAGAAGTTGGGTGATGCAACAGGACAATGACCCAAAAGACAGAAGTAAATCAACAACAGAATGGCTTCAACAGAAGAAAATACTCCTTCTGGAGTGTCCCAGTCAGAGTCCTGACCTCAACCCGATTGAGATGCTGTGGCATGACCTCAAGAGAGCGGTTCACACCAGACATCCCAAGAATTTTGCTGAACTGAAACAGTTTTGTAAAGAGGAATGGTCCAAAATTCCTCCTGATCGCTGTGCAGGTCTGATCTGCAACTATAGAACACTTTTGGTTGAGGTTATTTCTGTCAACCAGTTATTAAAACTAAGGGTTCACATACTTTTCCCACCCTGCACTGTGAATGTTTATGCGGTGTGTTCAATAAAGACATGAAAATGTATAATTGTTTGTGTGTTATTAGTTTAAGCAGACTGTGTTTGTCTATTGTTGTGACTTAGATGAAGATCAGATCTAATTTTATGACCAATTTATGTAGAAGTCCAAGTAATTCCAAAGGGTTCACATACTTTTCTTGCCACTGTATCTGTACCAATCCCTTTAATGTTTCCTTACTGTTCACATTTTCCATGTATCATATGTTGTGTGTGTGTGTTTGTTTGTATGAACTGCACAGTTCATAACAGCTTACTTCTTCTTGGCGATCCCTTTGTCGAGTGGAGCCTGTCGCGTTGACGGCCCACCTCTCTCCACTGAGTTGCCGCGGCGACAGCTCTGCTCTCCAGCCCCAGGGGAGGATGAATCTGATTGGGCCGTTTCACAGACCACCTGGAAACCCTGCAGACAGAGCAAATAAGAGCCTGTCAGTCAAGAGGCTTCTAGTCTCTTCTAACACACAGATTATACCAGCAAGGGGATTTTTTTTAAACCTTTATTTAACTAGGCAAGTCAGTTAATTAAGAACAAATTATTATTTACAATGACAGCCTACCCCGGCCAAACCCGGACAATGCTGAGCCAATTGTGCACCGTCCTATGGGACTCCCAATCATGGCTGGATGTGATACAGCCTGGATTCGAACCAGAGACTGTAGTGACACCTCTTGCACTGAGATGCAATGCCGTAGACCTCTGCGCCACTCGGGAGTGATAATAATATTAGCAGAGACCCTGGGGGGAGGGGGCTGGAGGAGGGGTACAGCTGTCTCACTGCTGCCTGAGACGAACACTCACCATGGGGCCTTGGTTTCTGGACCCACAGGGGCTACACTGGTTGTTCACCGGGGAGTTCCTCTTGGCTGTTGACAAAACAGGTGGTAGCTTACAGAATAGAATCTAACAGAATAGAATCTAATAGAATAGAATCTAATAGAATAGAATCTAATGGAATAGAATAGAATGCACTCTTAGTAAAAAGGGTTCCAAAAGGGTTCTTTGGATGTCCCCATAAGAGGTCCTTTTGAAGAACCCTTTTTGGTTCCAGGAACCCTCTATGGAAAGGGCAGAAGATCCCCTTTAGGGCCTTGTCTCTAGAGTGTAGAATAGACTAAAATATCACTTTTGTTACTATGGTATTTGGTTTGGGTATTACTAATGTCTCATGTACAACAGCAGAGTAGAACTCAGATGATTCCATAGTCAGTACTACATGCTTTCTTTGGTGTCCTCTGGGTGTCTCACCTGTCACAATGTTCCTCACAGGCTTGATGAGGGCAGAGAAGGCGGGGACGTCAGGTTGCCGGTGCTCCCACATTGGCTGCCATATGATGAGACCACTGGCCAATCGGAAAGTCAGGTCAGACTCCTAGACGACACGGCAAAAAAGTTTACATACACACACACAGACACGCACAGTAGGGAACCAAAGCATTCCCCAGAGCCATGAAACACAACCACAGCATCTACACACACAGATCAATAGGGGGTAGTCCAGCAGGAAAGATGAATCAGAGGTACCTTGATGCGGTGAATGAGGGGAGCAAAGAGGAAGACAAACAGCTCCACGGTGGCCATGCTCTTGTGGAAGAGCTTGGTGCGGGCGTGCTCATCCTCCTCCAGGGACCCGCTGCAGCGTGGCGCTCCTGACCCAGAACCGGTGCCTGATCCTGGGCCACCTTGGCCACCTCTGGCTGGCGGGGAACCCTGGTTCCCAATCCCCATTGGCTGGAGGAAGGCTGAGCTGCTGCTGCCCCCCGACCATCCGTGGCCCAGGCTGGGCTCCTGGTTGCACTCCTGGGCCGCTTCCAGTAGCATCCAGTGGAGGGTATGGAGCAGCTTGGTCTCCGCCACGCCCAGCTTGTCCTGGTGACCTGGGGTTAGGGGTGAGGGGTCAGAGCAGGGGTGTCAAACATATGGCCTGTTCAATACGGCCCACTGGTGGTTTGATCACAGAGTTTCTAAACCCAGAGGCCCAACATTGCAATACTTCCGGGAACGCTTCGCGGAGCACAGAATCCGCTTAATTACTTAATAAAACCAAATCGAAACTGTGTAGAAATTATAATGGTCCTACATTTACAGTCTCTTCACTCTGTCCAGCTTGATAACAGTCATTTACAATCTCTTCACTCTGTCCAGCTTGATAAGTCATTTACAGTCTCTTCACTCTATCCAGCTTGATAACAATCATTTATAGTCTCTTCAATCTGTCCAGCTTGATAACAGTCATTTACTGTGCATTTGGGAAGTATTCAGACCCTTTGACTTTTTCCACATTTTGTTATGTGACAGCCTTATTCTAAAATGGATTTGTTTTTCCCCCCTCATCAATCTACACACAATACCCCAGAATCACAAAGCAAAAACTGGTTTTTAGAAATTTTTGCAAATGTATTACAAATAAAAAACAGATATACACTGCTCAAAAAAATAAAGGGAACACTAAAATAACACATCCTAGATCTGAATGAATGAAATAATCTTATTAAATAATTTTTTCTTTACATAGTTGAATGTGCTGACAACAAAATCACACAAAAATAATCAATGGAAATCCAATTTATCAACCGATGGAGGTCTGGATTTGGAGTCACACACACTCAAAATTAAAGTGGAAAACCACACTACAGGCTGATCCAACTTTGATGTAATGTCCTTAAAACAAGTCAAAATGAGGCTCAGTAGTGTGTGTGGCCTCCACGTGCCTGTATGACCTCGCTACAACACCTGGGCATGCTCCTGATGAGGTGGCGGATGGTCTCCTGAGGGATCTCCTCCCAAACCTGGACTAAAGCATCCACCAACTCCTGGACAGTATGTGGTGCAACGTGGCGTTGGTGGATGGAGCGAGACATGATGTCCCAGATGTGCTCAATTGGATTCAGTGGAAGGCATCAATGCCTTCCACTTGCAGGAACTGCTGACACACTCCAGCCACATGAGGTCTAGCACTGTCTTACATTAGGAGGAACCCAGGGCCAACTGTACCAGCATATGGTCTCACAAGGGGTCTGAGGATCTCATCTCGGTACCTAATGGCAGTCAGGCTACCTCTGGCGAGCACATGGAGGGCTGTGCGGCCCCCCAAAGAAATGCCACACCATGACTGACCCACCGCCAAACCGGTCATGCTGGAGGATGTTGCAGGCAGCAGAACGTTCTCCACGGCGTCTCCAGACTCTGTCACGTCTGTCACGTGCTCAGTGTGAACCTGCTTTCATCTGTGAAGAGCACAGGGCGCCAGTGGCGAATTTGCCAATCTTGGTGTTCTCTGGCAAATGCCAAACGTCCTGCACGGTGTTGGGCTGTAAGCACAACCCCCACCTGTGGACGTCGGGCCCTCATACCACCCTCATGGAGTCTGTTTCTGACCGTTTGAGCAGACACATGCACATTTCATTTGTGGCCTGCTGGAGGTCATTTTGCAGGGCTCTGGCAGTGCTCCTCCTGCTCCTCCTTGCACAAAGGCGGAGTTAGCGGTCCTGCTGCTGGGTTGTTGCCCTCCTACGGCCTCCTCCACGTCTCCTGATGTACTGGCCTGTCTCCTGGTAGCGCCTCCATGCTCTGGACACTACGCTGACAGACACAGCAAACCTTCTTGCCACAGCTCGCATTGATGTGCCATCCTGGATGAGCAGCACTACCTGAGCCACTTGTGTGGGTTGTAGACTCCGTCTCATGCTACCACTAGAGTGAAAGCACCGCCAGCATTCAAAAGTGACCAAAACATCAGCCAGGAAGCATAGGAACTGAGAAGTGGTCTGTGGTGACCACCTGCAGAACCACTCCTTTATTGGGGGTGTCTTGCTAATTGCCTATAATTTCCACCTGTTGTCTATTCCATTTGTACAACAGCATGTGACATTTATTGTCAATCATTGTTGCTTCCTAAGTGGACAGTTTGATTTCACAGAAGTGTGATTGACTTGGAGTTACATTGTGTTGTTTAAGTGTTCCCTTTATTTTTTTGAGCAGTGTATCACATTAACATAACTATTCAGACCCTTTACTCAGTACTTTGTTGAAGCACTTTAGGCAGCGATTACAGCCTCGAGTCTTCTTGGGTATGACGCTACAAGCTTGGCACATCTGTATTTGGGGAGTTTCCCCCTTCTTCTCTGCAGATCCTCTCAAGCTCTGTCAGGTTGGATGGGGAGCATCACTGCACATCTATTTTCAGGTCTCTCCAAAGATGTTAGATCGGTTAAAGTCCGGGCTCTGGCTGGGCCACTCAAGAACATTCAGAGACTTGTCCCGAAGCCACTCCTGCGTTGTCTTGGCTGTGTGCTTAGGGTCGTTGTCCTGTTGGAAGATGAACCGTTACCCCAGTCTGAGGTCCTAAGTGCTCTGGAGAAGGTTTTCATCAAGGAACTCTATGTACTTTGCTCCGTTCATCTTTCCCTCGATCCTGACTAGTCTCCCACTCCCTGCCGCTGAAAAACATCCCCACAGCATGATGCCGCCACCACCATGCTTCACTGTGGAGATGGTGCCAGGTTTCCTCCAGACGTGACGCTCGGCATTCAAGCCAAAGACTTCAATCTTGGTTTCTTCAGGCCAGAGAATCTTGTTTCTCATGGTCTTAGAGTCCTTTAGGTGCATTTTGGCAAACTCCTAGCGGTCTGTCATGTACCTTTTACTGAGGAGTGGCTTCCGTCTGGCGACTCTACCATAAAGGCCTGATTGGTGGAGTGCTGCAGAGATGGTTGTCCTTCTGGAAGGTTCTCCCATCTCCACGGAGGAACTCTGGAGCTCTGTCAGAGTGATCATCAGGTTCTTGGTCACCTCCCTGACCAAGGCCCTTCTCCCCCGATTGCTCAGTTTGGCCTGGCGGCCGGCTCTAGGAAGAGTCTTGGTGGTTCCAAACTACTTCAATTTAAGAATGATGGAGGCCACTGTGTTCTCGGGGACCTTCAATGCTGAAGAAATGTTTTGGTACCCTTCCCGAGATCTGTGCCTCAACACAATCCTTTCTCGGAGCTCTACGGACAATTCCTTCAACCTCATGGCTTGGTTTTTGATCTGACATGCACTGTCAACTGTGGGACCTAATAGACAGGTGTGTGCCTTTCCAAATCATGTCCAATCAATTGAATTTAATACAGGTGGACTCCAATCAAGTTGTAGAAACATCTCAAGGATGATCAATGGAAACAGGATGCATCTGAGCTCAATTTCGAGTCTCATAGCAAAGGGTCTGAATACTTATGTAAATAAGGTATCATCTATAGTCTCTTCACTCTGTCCAGCTTGATAACAGTCATTTATAGTCCCTTCACTCTGTCCAGCTTGATAACAGTTATCGATACGAAAGCTAGACAGTCAGGGAGTATCGAAAATTCCAAAAGTGATGGATAGAGGACTCTTTTTTTCCATTTTGGCATTTAAGTGTGGCCCACGGGGCCAAATAAGTTTGACACCCCTGGGTCAGAGATCAGTGTTTGATTGGTGTGATGGGATACATGGGTGTGTGGGGTGGGAGGGTGTGTGTATTCCTGTATGCATGTCTGTATGTGTATGTCTGTGTCTGTATTACTGTATTCGTGTCTGTATTACCTCAATGCGTGTCTGTGTGTCTGTATTACTGTATTCGTGTCTGTATTACTGTATGCGTGTCTGTGTGTGTGTCTGTATTACTGTATGAGTGTCTGTATTACTGTATGCGTGTCTGTGTGTGTGTCTGTATTACTGTATTCGTGTCTGTGTGTCTGTATTACTGTATTCGTGTCTGTATTACTGTATGCGTGTCTGTGTGTGTGTGTATTACTGTATTCGTGTCTGTGTGTGTGTGTATTACTGTATTCGTGTCTGTATTACTGTATGAGTGTCTGTATAACTGTATGCATGTCTGTGTGTGTGTCTGTATTACTGTATTCGTGTCTGTGTGTGTGTGTATTACTGTATTCGTGTCTGTATTACTGTATGAGTGTCTGTATAACTGTATGCATGTCTGTGTGCGTGTGTGTGCATGCATGCATATGCGTGTCTGCGTCCGTGTGTGTGTGTGTGTGTGTGTGTGTGTGTGTGTGTGTGTGTGTGTGTGTGTGTGTGTGTGTGTGTGTGTGTTTACCCAGCTTGTTCCTGTTAGAGAGCAGGATGGCGGTGCAGTGGAGTACGTGGGGCAGGGCGGCCTGGACCAGCTCCCAGCGAGAGATGCTCTGGATGGCCTCGGACAGCACCGGGGAGAGCCCGTGGAGCTTGTTCTCCACCAGCACCCGCTCAAAGGACTAGGAGAGAGACACAGTGGCCCGTATTCATTAAATGTCTCAGAGTAGGAGTGCTGGTCTGGGATCAGCCCTCTGTCCATGTAATCTTATTTCTTATTATGTAAAAAGGTCAAACTGATCCTAGCTCAGCACTCCTACTTGGAGATGCTTCATGAACATGGGCCAGTGACGTCTCTGAGACAGAAACTGAAGGGCCATTGAGTGCCAGTGGATGTGGCCAATAAGTGTCCTCAAGCAAAGTAATATGCCTTGGGGAAAGCAGCAAGCCTGAGTTAAAGCCCAATTTACTATTTGGTCATACACTCAGACGTGTTATTACAATGTATAGACTCATTATAAAGATGAGTTTGAACTAGCTACAATTCATAGTAATAACAGTTTAACCAAACGGGCAAGGTACAGAATAGAACAGAACAAACTCCAATCCTCTAAATGCAATTGAAAAATGCTCCCCTAATTCGCAGGTGCGGCGAGGCCGCGGGAGAAGCGGAGCGATGATTCATTCTAATCAACTATCGCGTTAAGAAAATGGCTTACCACACAAGATGCCTCATATTGTTTCCCCAACTTCGGCCTCAGAAACGCGCTGCAATCATGAAAACATTGGGGCGTGTTAAATGTTCATTACATCATTGTTTGAAAATAATATCATTAGCTACATAGGGTAAATTGAATAGGCTGTGACGCAAATGTTGGAGCTAGACCGCCAAACGTCTTCGTGCAAGTGGCCAGTGGTATCATCCAAATGATAAAATATGATCGCTTATACCGTTCATAGCCTAGCCCTACCTCTAGAAATAACAGTGAACATACTGTATACATATCAGATGGATTCAGCCGTAGGTTACAGCGGATGCGTAATAAGGCAATCACCTTCACCTTTTCCCAGCCATGTCTACAGGTGTGACATTTTAGCCCCCCCTCCTCTAGAACATATCCCCTGTACGAGAACTAGCTGTTTTTCTCGGGTTTTTTTCTTTTCATGTTGTTGTATGTTTGGATGTATTGAATAGGCTACAATAGCCTAACCAAATGAACTGACGCATAGCCTGACATGACAACCCGGTCAACGGGTGTATAACGAGTCAAATGATTGACACTCACATAAAAACCTTCTATACAGATGTAACACATGTTTTAATGTATAACCTAAGGGAGCGAGTTAGCTTGGTTGACATATAATCTCACTCCCGTATATTCTGAGCAGCGGCAAACACCTGTTATCAATGGCTGTCACGACACTAACCTGGTCTGCCTCCATAAGAAGGTCTGGATCGGGAACGGTATACCCTTGCCGCACTCCGTGTCGGTCTCATCCAGGCTTTTCCGCTTCACCATCTTGTCGACTTGTCGCCGTCCAGACGTAGCTGGGTCCGGTCGTCCCAGGTGATGTGATGCCTCACGACATGATTCCGTTCGGCTTGTGTAAAATGGCTGCAAATGTCGGCGGTGGTAGAGGTAACAGAGCGAGATCTATATGGTTTCAGCACCACCTTCCGAGCAGCGGCAGCGGGGAACGGCAGAGTGATTTATCAAACAGCGGCGAGGGGGGGGGCTGCTGTAAAAACGCAGTACGACTACTAGGAAGTAAGAACAGATGTTTTCCTTAACAACATAAGTATGATCGGGTCGGCTACTGGGAACAGTAGGCTAAACGACGAGAAAAAACACCAATATAAAAGCATAATCGGTTTACACACAACATGCGGCACATTCAGGCTGGAGTATTTCTCCACGCCCTCCACACATATTTAATCTATCTCCATATGAATAACATCAACAGGTTGTTTAATTACCTTGAAATAAAACCCTATGCCTGTTTTGATTACATTAACATTTCATGGTATGACACGTCACTAAAGGGGAATAAAATAAACCACAAATACCTTCTAGTGATATTCACACAATTAGCATTATTGGTTGGCTGTACAGCGCTGTGGGGTGTGTAGACGACCAGAAAGTACATCATCTATTAAACGAGTTATCTAAAAAAAAATAATATGACAGTGTTCTGTTCTGATGGGCACAACCTTTTGGCCCAACAACATCTGTTGCATGCAGTTAGCCTTCCCAAATGACATCACCAAAATGACTCCATGAATTACCCTTCACATAATCTCTTCCCTGTCGCTCTCTCTCTCTCTGTCATTCTCTCAGAAGCGTGCAATCTAAAACCCACAGTCCCAATAACATAATGCAGACACATTTATGACGTCATTTATAAAAACAGCTCATTATATTTGGGGAAGCTCCAGAAAATGTTTCAAACGAATGTATTTAATTCATTTTATAGTTTTATTCCTGTTGTTATTATTCTGTAGGAGTGTTTTGTCAACAGCATTGTTTCAAACATTGGAAAGTGTGCACATCTACATGGTCTCATTAAATACACTTAAACAGGCAAAGGGTTGTGGGAGGGGGAGGAAGAGGGAAGAACGGGTTTGAGAAAAACACTGAAGGGTAGCCAACATCTGGAAATTGGGGGTGGCAGAGAGGGTATCACAAATGGCGACAGATAAAAATAAGCTAGAACGTTTTTATCAAACACGTACAAGTTGAGAATGACTTCCTTTTCCTTCCACTACATCCCTTCATTACTTTAACCTTCTTTCCTTAAAAAGTCCCGTCCTTACCATCCGACTGGGACATTTTCACAGTGTACACCATAGCTGCTATTTTTCATGGAATGTTTATTTAAATATTAAAGCTTCAGACACTTTCTGCGTAGTTACACAAGCGACTGCAGGCCCTTAGCTCATTCAAGGTCCATGTCCTTGCTACTCTAAACGTAGGAGAAAGGCTTGTTGGAAGCAAACGTGTAAGTCTAAGGCTGGTACAAAGCGGTTATAGACTGTGTTCACTGAATAGACACAGTATAGTCCCTAGCTACAGTGTTCACTCTCTAGATCTTTTATGTCTATAACTCTGTGCTATTAGGTCACTCACTGGCTTTTGTCACATCAGCATAATAGCGACTGTTTCGTGAAAATCACAGAGCTACTGTATGTAAAATGAATGCTCACATGCTCACTGAAGCAGAAAAGCAGCCTGATGGCTTGTGGAAGAGGTCTATTGGAAAGCTAGGATTTTATAGCATTGTAACTTGACATGACTGCAATGTGTAGCCACAACATGCGCCAAGCTAGTTCAGCCACTGTGACATCAACACTACCATTTGCACTATTAATGAGATTTAAAAAACTAAACAAAACCACATTTTGTCCAATAATTCAGCAAATGACATCATGAAGTCATATAGTCACATGACTAAAACAAAATCAATTCAAATAGAAAACATCACATTTTCTGCCAGTGAATTGAAACAAGCATTTCTGAACAGCCATTTGTTACCGTTACAGTTGTAACGTATTGCATTGTATTGAATTGTGTTGTAGATGAATTGTTGTTCACAAACGTAACAGCCTCCTGTCTACGACACATACAGGACCTGGGATACTGGATCATATACACTGCATGATAAAAAGTATGTGGACAGCTGCTCATCGAACATCTCATTCCAAAATCATGGGCATTAACCTCTTTTTTTAAATGTTCACCTAAAGTGACATTCCCAAGTCTAGATTTGGTCCCCCGTTTGCTGCTATAACAGCCATCCACTCTTCTGGGAAGGCTTTCCACTAGATGTTGGTACCAGTGGCGGTTCTAGACCATTTCAATTGGGGGGGCCAAGCTTGGGCCAGTTGTACTGTTAGAAGGGCCAGTTACATTAGACGTTATTGTTGTCGTATCGTTTTCTTCACTGCATTGCAGGCATTAGCAGGCAAAAGACCATGTTCATAATCATTAGTGTTCCGCGTTGCCACTGTCTAATAACGGATGTAAAAAAAGAACGATAGCTAAAATTAGTTATGTAAAAATTATTTCATACTCCACATTTAGGGGGGCCACAAGGGGGTCCAAAATTGTTGTCACAGGGGCACTGCCCCCACCCCCCCCCCCCCAGGACCGCCCCTGGTTGGTACATTGCTGCAGCGACTTTCTTCCATTCAGCCACAAGAGCATTAGTGAGGTCGGGCACTGATGTTGGGCAATTAGGCCTGGCTTGCAGTTGGCGTTCCAATTCATCCCAAAGGTGTTCGATGGGGTTGAGGTCAGGGCTCTGTGCAGACCAGTCAATTTCTTCCACACCGATCTCGACAAACCATTTCTGTATGGACCTCGCTTTGTGCACAGGGGCATTGTCATGCTGAAACGGGAAAGGGCCTTCCCCAAACTGTTGCCACAAAGTTGGAAGCACAGAATCATCTAGAATGTCATTGTATGCTGTAGTGTTATGATTTCCCTTCACTGGAACTAAGGGGCCTAGCCGAACCATGAAAAACAGCCCCAGACCATTATTCCTCCTCCACCAAACTTTACAGTTGGCACTATGCATTGGGGAAGGTAGCGTTCTCCTGGCCAAACCCAGATTCTTCCGTTGGACTGCCAGATGGTGAAGCATGATTCATCACTCCAGAGAACACGTTTCCACTGATCCAGAGTCCAATGGCGGCGAGCTTTACACCACTCCAGCAGACTCTTGGCATTGCGCATGGTGATCTTAGGCATAAAGCTCCTGACGAACAGTTCTTGTGCTGAAGTTGCTCCCAGAGGCAGTTTGGAACTCGGTAGTGAGTTTTGCAACCGAGGACAGACGATTTGTACATGCTACGCTCTTCAGCACTTGGTGGTCCCGTTCTGTGCGCTTGTGTGGTCTACCATTTCGCGGCTGAGACGTTGTTGCTCCTAGACGTTTCCACTTCACAATAACAGTGCTTAAAATTGCCCGGGGCAGCTCTGGCAGGGCAGAAATTTGACAAACTGACTTGTTTGAAAGGTTGCATCCTATGACGGTGCCATGTTATAAGCCACTAAGCTCTTCAGTAAGGCCATTCTACTCCCAATGTTTGTCTATGGAGATTGCATGGCGGTGTGCTCAATTTTATACACCTGTCAGCAACGGGTGTGGCTGAAATAGCCAAATCCACGAACTTGAAGGGGTGTCCACATACTTTGTATATATAGTGTGTGTTGGGAATGAAACCAGGCTGGGCTGCTTAATATCCTAGGCCAAATGGAATGTCTTTGAGATCATTGCCACACAATAAGAATCACTGTAAAGTCTTAGATAACCGATAATACCCTATCAACACTATCACTGCACCTGTTTCAATGGCTTAGCTAGCTAGCACACTGGCCATCTACAGTACTGTCCCAAAGAACGTTCAACATGGAATGAAAAGAAGCCAAAAGAACAACACAACACACCCTAGCAGAGTCGAGCACATCCCTTAGAACAGAAAGAAGAAGAACAAACATCCTAGAGTCAGTCATTAAAATCCCCCTGGTGGTGGTAGTTTAAATAGCATGTTTTCCTATGGAGGAGCGAGGGAGGGGGAGTGGAATGATGGAAGATGGACTCTGATACTCTGATCACAGTCGTCTGGTTTCTTATCTTGGGGGACGACGGCGAAGGGTTGTTGCAGTGGAGGGTCGACGGAGAAATGTTGAAGGGGGATGTTAAGACCAGGGGGTCCAAGGGATCCAGGAGGTCCAGGGGGAGATGAAGGACCAGGAACCAGGGGGCAATGGAGGAGGCAGGAGGCTCATAAGCCTTGCTTGGCCAGGGCCATGGTGACGTCCTGGGCCAGTGTGGACAGCTGGGGGCAGTCCAGGAGGTTGAGGCTGCCCGTGGATGACACGTTGCTGAGACGGTGGGGGGATGTGCCCCCCGTGCCACCTGGGGACAGGGTGATAACGTCTGCCCCGTGGTCCACGCGCGCCTTGGCCGTGTCACGGAACGTCAGCTTGTGGCTCTCAATCTGAGACAGAGACAGAGGGAGAGGGAGAGAGAGAGAGAGAGAGAGAGGGGGGGGGGAGAGGGTTAATCATGGCCCATGTTGGAATCAAACCCACAACCTTGCTGTTGCCAGCACCATGCTCTAAACCACTAAGCCATCTATGTAAACCTAGGTCGTGTCCATTAGGGCACGCAACTGAACTGAACTTGTTTTAAACTGAACTTGTTTTAAAACATTTTGCAATCGAAAACGAAAATGAGAGTTTCTTATTGGAAAAGTCCAGGTAGTCCCTCCCTGTTTCAGTCCGTTTTCTTCTGTTTGGTGCCTAATGAACATGACCCTGTACTGTCCTTTTACTGTAGACTGTCTCACCATGATTTGTCCTCCCCCGGGGGTGTGACTGGCGTTGGCCAATGAGCCCACTTTGGCCTCGGCCTTGTCCTTGAAGTCCAGCTTCACACTCTCGATACGCACGTTACCACCCCCTGTAGGAGAGGTAGAGAGGAAGGAGAGAGAAGAGGAATAGAGGAGGAGAGAGGAGTGGAAGAGAAGAGAAGGAAGCGAGGAGAATAGAGGAGAGAGGAGAAGAAGAGAAGAAGAGAGGAGAGAGGAGAAGAGAGAGAAGAAGAGAAGAAGAGAGGAGAGAGGAGAAGAAGAGAAGAAGAGAAGAAGAGAGGAGAGAGGAGAAGAAGAGAGGAGAGGAGAAGAAGAGAAGAAGAGAGGAGAGAGGAGAAGAAGAGAAGAAGAGGGGAGGAGAAGAAGAGAGGAGAAGTATAGGATATGAATGAATCAATACTCATATAAACAGAAGCAATAGTTGAACTATGTAACTACACAGGACAAAATGCCTGTAGGATTAATAGTCCATTGCTAATTAAACTACAGTTAGTGACTTGTCTGAGGTACAGCATAAAAATGTCATGTATGAAAGTGTAACTAGAAATGTATTGTCCTTATGCCCTGTTCACCCAAAAGATTGGAATACTCTCTCTATTAGATAATCACTCAATATTAATGAATCAACTAAAAAAGTGCTGATTACCTGGCCGGTGACGGATGTTGGACATTGATCCACATTTGGAGGTGATGTGGCTCAGGTCTATCTTCTTGGTGGTGATGTGGACCTGCGAGAGGCACATTCAGACACTGTCTTATACTGCACTGAGGGAAGGGACTGCCACATTTTAGATCTGAAGGGCTGTAGGACAATACCTTGAAATGATGCGGAATTTAACATAATTTACTGTATCCTAATTTTCTTCAATAAAAGATCATTAATAAAAAGGCATACATTTAAGGAAGAACAGAAAGTAGCACTCAACAGATTAAGGACATCATCAATCTGTGAAACAAACTGCCTGAAGAATAACGATCACTACAAAATCACTGTAAACCACCTCACTCAACAGAGACAGTTAGCAGACATCACACAATACGACACTGACATCACACAATACGACACTGACATCACACAATACGACACTGACATCACACAATACGACACTGACATCACACAAGATGACAATGACATCACACAAGATGACACTGACATCACACAATACGACACTGACATCACACAATACGACACTGACATCATACAATACGACACTGACATCACACAATACGACACTGACATCACACAAGATGACAATGACATCACACAAGATGACACTGACATCACACAATACGACACTGACATCACACAATACGACACTGACATCACACAATACGACACTGACATCACACAATACGACACTGACATCACACAATACGACACTGACATCACACAATACGACACTGACATCACACAATACGACACTGACATCACACAATACGACACTGACATCACACAATATGACAATGACATCACCCAAGACAACACTGACATCACACAATCAACTGAAACCAATCAATCTACCACAATAAACCAATCAATCTAGAACATCAAAGCAGACACTAACACAACAACAAGCACTGAACACATTGGCCGTGTTCCAGACAATCTGCAAAGCAGTCAGAACCAAATTTCACTACGCCTGGGTAGATGTCAGCTTTGCAGACATTCTGGAATGTGGCTATTTATTACATCACAGAGAACACCAGTGCTAAGTGACAAGTCAGAGAACAGGTGTTTTAATTGATCTTCAGTGTTTATTTTGATTCAGTTCATGTTGCTAGATGAACAATAGGTGGGTGGGCCAGATGTCCTTTGAGTGACGTCTCTGGCTGGTGTGACAGGATACATACAGTTAAAACTCTATGCTAAATGACTATGTTAAAAGACTATTTAAAGGACTATGTTAAAATACTATTTTAGGATAGTTTTTGATGACCCTGTATGCACAGACAGGGTACTGTACTGAAAACCACTACGAGGTTAGGTAGCTGTGCTTTGTGCCAAGACTAAACTGAAAACTGAGTAAGGAATGTGATTAAAAAGCCAAATCGCCATGTCTTTAATAATCAAGACGCAAAGCAAAGCAATAGAAAACACTGTCACAGTGATACCATGATTCACCACCATCCACCATCCATAGAAAACACTGTCACAGTGATACCACGATTCACTATCATCCACCATCCATAGAAAACACTGTCACAGTGATACCACGATTCACTATCATCCACCATCCATAGAAAACACTGTCACAGTGATACCACGATTCACTATCATCCACCATCCATAGAAAACACTGTCACAGTGATACCATGATTCACTATCATCCATGCCTGTTGGTTAGTGAGTGAGAGGTTGGTTAGAGTAGGGTTTGTAAACACACTGTGTTGAGACACTCACGTTTCCCCCGGTGGGTGCGTACTGGATTTTGTCCAGGGAGCCACACTTAGACTGGACATGGCTAAAGTCCAGTTTAACACTTGGAATGAAGACCTGAGGACGACAGCATCCATACTCTGTAACACTCAGACATTCATTCCTCTGTTTATTAGAATTAGTTCATTCTGTGGTTTATTCGCTAGCTCGCAAGCCCATTCAGTCAGTTATTCATTCACCCATTCATCCATCCATCCATACATCCATTAATTTATTAATCCATCCATTCATCCATCCATCCATCCATACATACATCCATTAATTAATTAATGAATGAATCCATCCATTAATTCATTAATCCATCTATTCATCCATCCATCAATTCATTCATTTGTTCATTAACCCATCAATTAATTCCTTCATTCATTCATTAACCCATCCATCCATTAATTAAACCATTCATTCATTCATCCATCAATTCATTCCTTCATTCATTCTCCAATGGCATAGTTGGAGGACATAGTAGGAGGACATAGTTGGAGGACATAGTAGGAGGACATAGTAGGAGGACATAGTTGGAGGAAATAGTAGGAGGACATAGTTGGAGGAAATAGTTGGAGGACATAGTTGGAGGACATAGTAGGAGGACATAGTTGGAGGACATAGTTGGAGGAAATAGTTGGAGGACATAGTAGGAGGACATAGTAGGAGGAGATAGTTGGAGGACATAGTAGCAGGACATAGTAGGAGGACATAGATATAATATAATAGGAATGTGGGATATCAAAACGTTGTTGTTTGACATCATTCTGCTACTCAAATGTACCCTGTTTTGAAGAGAATTACCATGGTACATGAAGCACACACTCAATACAGACTGACTAACAGATCAATTAGAGAAATACACAGTACCAATGAAACCAGAGGCAAGAAAATGGACCGGGGACCCCATCTGAAAGAAAGGGTTGAGAAAAGCCAGATAAAAGAAAGGAAAATCAAGGCAGGAATGGAGAGAAAGCAGAGCAGTACATACACTGCCTCCACAGTGTAGAGAGTTCTTCAGATTCTCCTTGGATCCACACTTTGATGAAACAAGTCCACCTTCTGGTTTAAAATCTCAATCTAAAAACCAATAAAAAACTGTATATGCCTCTTTATAAAATGTGTGAATAGCTCAATGTGTCATTTTTATTTATTTGTATCGATTTTATTGTCATTTAACAGACGCTCTTTTCCAGAGCGACTTACATGAGCAACTAAGGTTAAATGCCTTGCTCAAGAGCACATCGACCAATGTTTTACCTAGTTGCCTCTAGGGAGACGAACCAGGAACCTTTCATTTACTGTTCCAACGCTCTTAACCGCTAGGCTACCTGCCGCCGGTACTCTTAACCGCTAGGCTACCTGCCGCCCGGTACTCTTAACCGCTAGGCTACCTGCCGCCCGGTACTCTTAACCGCTAGGCTACCTGCCGCCAGGTACTCTTAACCGCTAGGCTACCTGCCGCCCGGGACTCTTAACCGCTAGGCTACCTGCCGCCCGGTACTCTAAACCGCTAGGCTACCTGCCGCCCGGTACTCTTAACCGCTAGGCTACCTGCCGCCCGGTACTCTTAACCGCTAGGCTACCTGCCGCCCGGTACTCTTAACCGCTAGGCTACCTGCCGCCCGGTACTCTTAACCGCTAGGCTATCTGCCGCCTGGTACTTGCATTGACATTAGTACAGTATCTGTATATCGATATTTACGTAGAATGAAAATCATATTGTTTATATGTGACGGCTGGTCATGCAGTGCTTCGTGTAATCGTGTCGGTATGTCCATATGTTGCAAATAATTGCATTTGCATTATGTGTACAGTATCTGTACGTTGATATTTATTTGGATTAATAATCATATTATGTACACTGAGTGTACAAAACATTAAGAACACCTGCTCTTTCATTGACATAGACTGACCAGGTGAATCCAGGTGGAAGCTATGATCCCTTATTGATGTCACCTGTTAAATCCACTTCAATCAATGTAGATAAAGGGGAGGAGACAGGTTAAAGAAGGATTTTTAAACCTTGAGACAATTGAGATATGGATTGTTTATGTGTGCAATTTCGAGGGTAAATGGGCAAAACAAAATATATAAGTGCCTTTGAACGGGGTATTGTAGTAGGTTCCAGGCACACCGGTTTGTGTCAAGAACTGCAACGCTGCTGGGTTTTCCACACTCAACAGTTTCCCATGTGTATCAACAATGGTCCACCACCCAAAGGACATCCAGCCAACTTGACAACTGTGGGAAGGATTGGAGTCAACATGGGCCAGCATCCATATGGAACGTTTTCGAACACCTTGTAGAATCCATGCCCCGACGTCACATTTACACTGAGTGTAGAAAACATTAAGAACACCTTGTAGAATCCATGCCCCGACGTCACATTTACACTGAGTGTACAAAACATTAAGAACACCTTGTAGAATCCATGCCCCGACGTCACATTTACACTGAGTGTACAAAACATTAAGAACACCTTGTAGAATCCATGCTCCGACGTAACATTTACACTGAGTGTACAAAACATTAAGAACACCTTGTAGAATCCATGCCCCGACGTCACATTTACACTGAGTGTACAAAACATTAAGAACACCTTGTAGAATCCATGCCCCGATGTCACATTTACACTGAGTGTACAAAACATTAAGAACACCTTGTAGAATCCATGCCCCGACGTAACATTTACACTGAGTGTACAAAACATTAAGAACACCTTCCCAATATTGAGTTGAGCTGTTCTTAATGGTCATAAGGTAATCATTTCCGATTTAAAAAAAATAATAATTAAGGTGCAAATACTTGTCTGAAATACAGGACTGGCAAGACCTATACCGTGTAGCGGTCACAAGAGACGTGGTTGGAATGAGACGTGAGCCAATGAGTGAACACAAGCTGGTACGTCTCTGGAAAGGAGAACCCTGGCCTACAAACCTAGTATTTCATCAACCAGACTCTGACCTGGATTCTCCTGTCACCTGAGGACACACACATGTGTGCCAATTAAACGCAGATACACACAAGTGGGAATACACACAGTCAAACACACACATAAATACACACACACACACACACACACACACACACACACACACACACACACACACACACACACACACACACACACACACACACACACACACACACACACACACACAAGTGGGAATACACACAGTCAAACACACATATAAATACACACACACACACACACACACACACACAAGTGGGAATACACACAGTCAAACACACACATAAATACACACACACACACACACACACACACACACACACACAAGTGGGAATACACACAGTCAAACACACATATAAATACACACACACACACACACACACACACACACACACACACACACACACACACACACACACAAGTGGGAATACACACAGTCAAACACACACATAAATACATACACACAATACATTCACACACACACACACCTGTGCTTTTCATCTAATTATTTTTGCAGATCCTAAAGCTGCTAAAACATGACCATCTCTACAAGGTCAGTCAATGACAAAGAACCAGAGATTCTAAATATGCTGCCTAAATAGAGATTCTAAATATGCTGCCTAAATAGATTCTAAATATACTGCCTAAATAGAGATTCTAAATATGCTGCCTAAATAGAGATTCTAAATATGCTGCCTAAATAGATTCTAAATATACTGCCTAAATAGAGATTCTAAATATACTGCCTAAATAGAGATTCTAAATATGCTGCCTAAATAGAGATTCTAAATATGCTGCCTAAATAGAGATTCTAAATATACTGCCTAAATAGAGATTCTAAATATGCTGCCTAAATAGAGATTCTAAATATGCTGCCTAAATAGAGATTCTAAATATGCTGCCTAAATAGATTCTAAATATACTGCCTAAATAGAGATTCTAAATATGCTGCCTAAATAGAGATTCTAAATATGCTGCCTAAATAGAGATTCTAAATATACTGCCTAAATAGAGATTCTAAATATGCTGCCTAAATAGAGATTCTAAATATGCTGCCTAAATAGAGATTGTAAATATGCTGCCTAAATAGAGATTCTAAATATGCTGCCTAAATAGATTCTAAATATACTGCCTAAATAGAGATTCTAAATATACTGCCTAAATAGAGATTCTAAATATGCTGCCTAAATAGAGATTCTAAATATGCTGCCTAAATAGATTCTAAATATACTGCCTAAATAGAGATTCTAAATATGCTGCCTAAATAGAGATTCTAAATATGCTGCCTAAATAGAGATTCTAAATATGCTGCCTAAATAGAGATTCTAAATATGCTGCCTAAATAGATTCTAAATATACTGCCTAAATAGAGATTCTAAATATGCTGCCTAAATAGAGATTCTAAATAGAGATCCTAAATAGCTGCCTAAATAGAGATTCTAAATATGCTGCCTAAATAGAGATTCTAAATAGAGATAGTAAATAGCTGCCTACAGCAAATACAAGTGGGTAGACTCATAGAGGGGTTACAGGTCACCACAAAATATTGCAGTGAAATTACTGCACCAACATAAAGATTTCCCATTGGAAGATATAACTTATTGGATTCATTTTGAGATGTATAAATTATTCTAGGATTATTCTGGGGTTCATGATGTTTTCTAATTTTCACTGAGGCTGTGTTACACTGAAGCCCTGAGCCTTCGTCCAGACTGCAACACCAGACTAGAGCTCATTAAACTCAGCCCTGTCTTCCACTCCTCTCACAGAACAAAGGTCCTTCAACATCAAGGATGAAAACAAACCTCAATAGCCAATAGGGATTCTCCATTCTGAAAGATTCATATAACAGCAACTACTGTATGTTTGTTATTAGACTCAGCTTGCTGGTTAAATATGTACACTGTGAGTGAGCGAGTGAGTAGACAGGCTGGATTGTTTTCTGCATGAGCTAAAGACCTCTCTGGCTAATTGCGTCTGTCAGAGTAGGGAATGAGGAAGAAACTACCACAAGAACACAGCCACTGGTACTTGTGTGTAGGATATTTCCCTGCCTTAATGTCATGTATATCCTGATCTCAGATCTGTTTTTGCTGTATAGCCAACTCCCATTGTTGTCATGGAAAACAGGGCTGGACAAAGTGTTTTTTAAGAAAGCAGATATTTTGGGGAGAAAACATTTAACTTTTCAACACATTTTTGCCATGGTGCAGAGAGAAACATTTGAAGTTTTAAAATGCTATTCTACACATCTTGTCATGAGGCTGAGAGAACATTTAGCAGTTTTAAAGCTACAGTAATTACCTCCAATATGACACATGTTGCCATTGCTTATGACCTCAAGGGGGCACCCAACCCTGGCCTGATTCCAAACGATGAAAGGAGTTGGTAAAACAGTACAAACAGATCTGGAACCAGGCTATCTGTAAACTCCCATGGAGCTGAAATAACTACAGACTGGGATCTTTAGTTTATGGCTTCTGGTTCAAATGCACTTCTTATCATGCCAGAGGTCAATCAGCCCTCAACCAATCAGACCAGAGGGTAAACAACTGTCAACCAATCGGACCAGAGGCTAAACAACCCTCGACTAATGAGAAGGGAGGATAAACATTTGCTTTGGCAGAGATGGAGAAACAGCACACACAGGGAGTGGGAGACTGAGAATGTGGGCGGGCAGGTGCAACGTTACAGGACCAGAAACAGATGCAGTGCTTTATGATGGAGAGGAGAGGAGAGGAGAGACGAGGAGAGGAGAGACGAGGAGAGGAGAGACGAGGAGAGGGGAGGAGAGGAGAGGAGAGGAAAGGAAAGGAGAGGAGAGACGAGGAGAGGAGAGGAGAGGAGAGAGAGGAGAGGAGAGGAGAGGAGAGGAGAGGAGAGGAGAGGAGAGGAGAGGAGAGGAGAGGAGAGGAGAGGAGAGGAGAGGAGAGGAGAGGAGAGGAGAGACGAGGAGAGACGAGGAGAGACGAGGAGAGGAGAGGAGAGGAGAGGAGAGGAGAGGAGAGGAGAGGAGAGGAGAGACGAGGAGAGACGAGGAGAGACGAGGAGAGACGAGGAGAGGAGAGGAGAGTGGTGGTTAGAGAACAGCGCGCAGGGAACAGAGAAGGGAACAGGGAACAGTGCGCAGGGAGGAAAAGAGAAAGAAAGAGAGAGAGAGAAAGGGAGAGAGAGATAGTTAGAGAGAGAGAGAAACAGACAGAGAGACCGCAAGAGAGCCACGACTGGTGACCACAGTGGTATTCAACACAGGCCATATCCCCTATGCTGAGTGGTTGTCATCTCACCTGTCCACCTTTGGGCTGGTACTTCATGTTGTCTGTGGAGCCGATCTTGGACTTGATGTTCTTCAGGTCCGGCAGGGGCTGGTTGAGGACGCGCAGCTGCTTGGGCGTGGTGGAGGGCGACTTGGGCGGTGTGCGGATCACAGCAAACTTCTTCTCCTGAGTGAGGAGGCTGAATAGAACAACAGAACAACTTTGTCTACTATCTTGCAGAGAACAGACATATGTCATTTTGCTTATAAACCCAAATCCCTGAGACTCACACACATATGCAGCCACACACACACACACACACACACACACACACACACACACACACACACACACACACACACACACACACACACACACACACACACACACAAGCTTTCACTGACGATGTGGGATTTCAACCGGCAACCCTCAGGTTGCTGGCCCACTTCTCTAACGTCTAGAGTATCAACCTGAGAGACTTGGGTGTGTGGCTGCCGGGGGTGCGACTCCCAGGGGTGCGGCAAGAGTAGCTGGGTGGTGTGCCTGGGGTGACCGCTGTGGAGCCGGGGGTGTGGGGCGTGGAGGCTCCGCTCCGGGCAGAACGGGAACGGGCCGACGAGTTTGTGCCGACTGGGTGGGAGACAGAGAGGTAACAGAAGTCAGGGTGGAACTGTGATAAAGACAGAGACAGAGAGCCAGAGAGAGAGAGAGAGAGAGAGAGAGAGAGAGGAGAGATGGAGACGGAGACAGAGAGAGAGGGAGAGAAAGAAAGAAAGAGATATACAGAGAGAGACTAGAGTATTGACACACAACTTCAACTTGATGGCAAACACTACCTTGACAAACAAGACAAAAGACCTTGACATCAAGTAGCTGAGACGGAATAGAACTAAACCAGAACACAATAAAGCAGGCTGGCAAAATAACCCAATAACTAAACAGCATGAATGATTGTGATGTGTTTGCTGGTAGCTAGGACATAATATTTAATACTTTTACAGAGCAATAACATGACGGTCACTGACTTCATCAATAAGACAAAACAAAATGGCTGATTGATAAACATGCAGACAGAGCTTGCGTTCCCCTGCTCAGACGTTGCATGCATCAACCAATGGCTGCGTGCCATATCATGGACTTTGCCGTTGGGCACCATAATGCTATAAAATATGATGTGGTTAGCTGATACGTAAAATACCTATCCAGGCATTGTAAGATCTGGCATGCGTCAGCAACGTCTTAGCAGGGGAACAGGACCAAAGCTAGTGAGAGACAGCCAGGGCGTGGTGTGGATGACAGAGTGGATCTATCAAAGCTAGTGAGAGACAGCCAGGGCGTGGTGTGGATGACAGAGTGGATCTATCAAAGCTAGTGAGAGACAGCCAGGGCGTGGTGTGGATGACAGAGTGGATCTATCTGTGATCTACCTGCGATACTAGGGGACCTCCCAGACCTGTGCTCCCCTCTGGGCTCAGTTTGAATTGCTACAGGGAGAAGAGGGAGGAGGAGGAGTTAGAGGGAGGAGGATGAGTTAGAGGAGAAGGAGGAGGAGGAGAGCGGGGAGGAGGAGGAAAGGGGGAGGAGGAGGAGAAGAGGAGGAGGAGGAGGAGGAGAGGGGGGAGGAGAAGGAAATGGGGAGGAGGAGGAGTTAGAGGAGGAGGAGGAGTTAGAGGAGAAGAGGGAGGAGGAGAGGGGGGAGGAGGAGGAAAGGGGGAGGAGGAGGAGTTAGATGAGGAGGAGTAGAGGGAGGAGGAGGAGAGGAGTAAGAGGAGGAGAGGGGAGTGAAGGGGGATAGGATAGTTGTTGAGTTAAGAGAGAAACAGAGCCGAGCAGAGGATAGTTGTTGAGTTTAGAGATTAACAGAGTTGAGTTGAGCAGAGGATAGTTGTTGAGTTAAGAGAGAAACAGAGTTGAGTTGAGCAGAGGATAGTTGTTGAGTTAAGAGAGAAACAGAGTTGAGCAGAGGATAGTTGTTAAGTTAAGAGAGAAACAGTGTTGAGTTGAGCAGAGGATAGTTGTTAAGTTAAGAGAGAAACAGAGTTGAGTTGAGCAGAGGATAGTTGTTGAGTTAAGAGAGAAACAGAGTTGAGTTGAGCAGAGGATAGTTGTTAAGTTAAGAGAGAAACAGAGTTGAGTTGAGCAGAGGATAGTTAAGTTAAGAGAGAAACAGTGTTGAGTTGAGCAGAGGATAGTTGTTGAGTTAAGAGAGAAACAGAGTTGAGTTGAGCAGACGATAGTTGTTAAGTTAAGAGAGAAACAGAGTTGAGTTGAGCAGAGGATAGTTAAGTTAAGAGAGAAACAGTGTTGAGTTGAGCAGAGGATAGTTAAGTTAAGAGAGAAACAGAGTTGAGTTGAGTTGAGGATAGTTGAGGATAGTTAAGTTAAGAGAGAAACAGAGTTGAGTTGAGCAGAGGATAGTTGTTGAGTTAAGAGAGAAACAGAGTTGAGTTGAGCAGACAATAGTTGTTAAGTTAAGAGAGAAACAGAGTTGAGTTGAGCAGAGGATAGTTGTTGAGTTAAGAGAGAAACAGAGTTGAGTTGAGCAGAGGATAGTTGTTAAGTTAAGAGAGAAACAGAGTTGAGTTGAGCAGAGGATAGTTAAGTTAAGAGAGAAACAGTGTTGAGTTGAGCAGAGGATAGTTAAGTTAAGAGAGAAACAGTGTTGAGTTGAGCAGAGGATAGTTGTTAAGTTAAGAGAGAAACAGAGTTGAGTTGAGCAGAGGATAGTTAAGTTAAGAGAGAAACAGTGTTGAGTTGAGCAGAGGATAGTTGTTAAGTTAAGAGAGAAACAGAGTTGAGTTGAGCAGAGGATAGTTGTTGAGTTAAGAGAGAAACAGAGTTGAGTTGAGGATAGTTGAGGATAGTTAAGTTAAGAGAGAAACAGAGTTGAGTTGAGCAGAGGATAGTTGTTAAGTTAAGAGAGAAACAGAGTTGAGTTGAGCAGACGATAGTTGTTAAGTTAAGAGAGAAACAGAGTTGAGTTGAGCAGAGGATAGTTAAGAGAGAAACAGAGTTGAGTTGAGCAGACGATAGTTGTTGAGTTAAGAGAGAAACAGAGTTGAGTTGAGCAGAGGATAGTTAAGTTAAGAGAGAAACAGAGTTGAGTTGAGCAGAGGATAGTTGTTGAGTTAAGAGCGAAACAGAGTTGAGTTGAGCAGAGGATAGTTGTTGAGTTAAGAGAGAAAGAGTTGAGTTGAGCAGAGGATAGTTGTTAAGTTAAGAGAGAAACAGAGTTGAGTTGAGCAGAGGATAGTTGTTAAGTTAAGAGAGAAACAGAGTTGAGCAGAGGATAGTTGTTAAGTTAAGAGAGAAACAGAGTTGAGCAGAGGATAGTTGTTGAGTTAAGAGAGAAACAGAGTTGAGTTGAGCAGAGGATAGTTGTTGAGTTAAGAGAGAAACAGAGTTGAGTTGAGCAGAGGATAGTTGTTAAATTAAGAGAGAAACAGAGTTGAGTTGAGCAGAGGAAAGTTGTTGAGTTAAGAGAGAAAAAGAGTTGAGCAGAGGATAGTTGTTGAGTTAATAGAGAAACAGAGTTGAGTTGAGCAGAGGATAGTTGTTAAGTTAAGAGAGAAACAGAGTTGAGTTGAGCAGAGGATAGTTAAGTTAAGAGAGAAACAGTGTTGAGTTGAGCAGAGGATAGTTGTTGAGTTAAGAGAGAAACAGAGTTGAGTTGAGCAGAGGATAGTTGTTGAGTTAAGAGAGAAACAGAGTTGAGTTGAGCAGAGGATAGTTAAGTTAAGAGAGAAACAGTGTTGAGTTGAGCAGAGGATAGTTGTTGAGTTAAGAGAGAAACAGAGTTGAGTTGAGCAGAGGATAGTTGTTGAGTTAAGAGAGAAACAGAGTTGAGTTGAGCAGAGGATAGTTGTTGAGTTAAGAGAGAAACAGAGTTGAGTTGAGCAGAGGATAGTTAAGTTAAGAGAGAAACAGTGTTGAGTTGAGCAGAGGATAGTTGTTGAGTTAAGAGAGAAACAGAGTTGAGTTGAGCAGAGGATAGTTGTTGAGTTAAGAGATTAGATAGCAGTCAAATCACAGAAACTTGTGAAAAGGGAAAGCGCGTAGTAAGAGAGGACAGGGTGTCTTTACACATAGTATTATCAACAAATTCAATAACAAATCTCCTAAACCGTTCTGTCATATGTGTGTTTATTGGTGGTGAAATGTGAGAATACTGGTTAATATGGCAGTATATCCTCTGTCTGAAGAACCAGTGTGTGGAGGGGAGGGTTACTTACAGGTGGGCCTGCGGGGGGCAGGGCTGGTGTTGTCGTGCTCTGCTGGGGGGGCGCGGCGGGGCAGGGAGGAGGCAGGCCTGGGCAGAGAGGACCTCTTTTCTGGGGTCCGGCAGGTACCCTCCTGTCACACACAACATACAGTACATGTGTGAGCACTTAGCAGACACAGATACAAACACATGCCATAGATCTAGTAACAACATACCGACAACACCCGATTGCTGAGAACTAAATTACTTGTAATACCCAATTGTGTGGTTGTGAGAATGAATGGACAAAAACGAATGAACATCTCTGACATAGTCGTTACGGAACATTACAATATGGAATGAATTGCACCTATACAGGAAGGAGGGAGGGTACTGCTCTAAAGGGTGTGTATTTTCCTTTCCCCTCCTCCTCACCTTCTCTTCCCTCCGCCCCCGCCTCTGCAGTGAGGGTGAGGGGGAGTTTCTGCCTGAGCATGCGGAGGAGGGGCGTGGCCCGCATAACTCCGCCTCCACTAGTGGTTTGGGTTTAGTGTGGGAGCATGCAGCGTTGGGCCTGGGTGACAGATCCTCTACCCCCCTGGTCAGTCGATGGTTTTTTAAGGCGGTGCGTGTGAGGCTCTAGACGGTAGCCATGGCAACGCAGGTAGGATGAATGGATGGCATGCAGGACAGACAGATAGATGGACAAATAATAGACAGAATGACAGACAGGAGATGAGAGATGGGAAAATAATGTAATACAAAGACCGAAGACATATCGGAGGTGGGATGTCAGTGACAACACAATGTGACATCAATATATTCTAAATTACCATATACACACAGTGTGTATTACTTACAGAGGTCCTTTCCCGGGATTGGTGGGCCACATTAAGAGGCTGCCGGTCCTCCACGGCTGAGGAGAGAGAGAGAAAGAGAGAGAGAGAGAGAGAGAGAGAGAGAGAGAGAGGGAGGGACAGAGAGGGAAGAGAGAGAGACAGGGAGGAGAGAGAGAGAGAGAGAGAGAGAGAGAGAGGGAGAGAGCAACAGAGAGAGAGCGAGACAGGGAGGAGAGAAAGAGAGAGAGAGAGAGAGAGAGAGAGAGAGGAGAGAGAGAGCGACAGAGAGAGCGACAGGGAGGAGAGAGAGAGAGGGAGGGACAGAGATGGAAGAGAGAGAGAGAGAGAGAAAGAGAGAGAGAGAGAGAATAATTAACTGGCAGGGCTAGGCCAGCAGAGGGTGATATCAGCCAACAGAAACACAGCGGAAACAATGAGTAGAGGGAATGCAGCAGACGCCAGATACTAGAGAAGACTACAACCCATCAATAATCTCAAACACTCGAACACACACACAGTCCACACACACAGCCAGTGCACTCTATCTTTAACCACTGAATCAGAAAACGTTCTAATGCAAAAGTGATGCATTCTTACTGCAAATCTTCAAGGAAGCATCTCTCTCTCATTTGTTCCTGACCAAATTCACCCATATTTCAGTTCACACAGCAGCACCCCAGTCAGATACCTGCCAGTCACTTCCACCAAACAGAAGAGCAAGGTATAGTACTGTGGCTCAAGACAAAAACCATCCAAGCTAGCACATTTGGTTCCTTTGAAGTTGTGGGAACGTGCGTTTTTGGTTTCCCATTGGTTCTGGGAACGAAGCCATAAGTATTCTGACCGGTAAAACTGAAAGTTTTTTAAACGTTCTGAGAATGGAAGTGAACATTTTGCCTGTTCTGGGAACGTTCATTTTTAGGTTTGCTGGAGGTTCTGAGAACGTTTTAGTCTAGTTCCTTGAACGTTTTCTTCTGAGGTTTTATTTACGCTCTGAGAACCAATTTTTTGGGGAGGTTTTTGAATAGCTTCCTTAAAACTTTCACTGAATGTTTCAATATGATTTTAATAACACTGCTAGCTTATTTGGATTCACTTTTTGGAACTCCAAGCACATAGAAACTGATTTCATTTGGCATTAATCATGCAAACACATTTATTGTGACACAGCATCAGTGAGATTCATACCTCTAATCGGCTGTAGAATTAGTCCACTGCGCCACCAGCCTGCCATGTTTTTTTTACACATACAAAAATGTTAGTTTTAGTCTATTCAAACAGACCCCATTACAAAGGAAAGAAGCACTCATTAACCTAAGATAGTGAGAGTTTTGTTGATGCTGAGAATGGAAGGTATATGTTTTAAATAACATTCTTAGAACGTTCTCTAAAGTTTTCTTGTGGTTTTTCTGGAATGTTTTCTTAACATCCTCTGAGCAATTTTATAACATAACTTTAAATAAAACCATGAGGAAACTTCTAGGAAACGTAATGCTGCAGTACTGAAATTCCCACAGAAGAACATTGTTTCCTAATGTTCTCTGAACTATTTAGAGAGATTCCCAATGTCAAATCAGTTAAAGAACATTACTAGAACATTACCAACATTGAAATGAAATGTAACCATGTTTGAACTTTTAGGAAACGTTCTGTTAAAGTATGAAATACCAAGATTATTATTATTTTTTTGTCAAGTTCCTTAAATGTGCTGAGAATGTTCTAAAGCCAAGAAATTATCCTGCACCATTCCCAGAACGTTGAGGGGAGGTTGTATGCTCTCACCAAGCTCTAAGAAATATACGGTTCTCAGAACGTTATGTGCTAGCTGGGATAGTGGCACATGGTCCTCACAAAGCACAACCATAGTAGCACATTGTCCTCACAAAGCACAACCACTCCCCAAACACGGAGCTTACAGCTTGGATGAGCATAATGCAACATGATCTCATGATTCTCAAAAACAAAACATCAAATACCAATACAGGAATAAAATGGGAGAAAAAAACTATGAACAACAGAGAAACATCTAGCGATGGGTCTGCAGTGCACATTCTGTTTTTGGCCAGCTACATTGCATCGGTTTCCCTGCTGTGAGGACGGTAGGTAGGTCACCTGGTGGCTTGCGTCTAGCAGAGCCGTGGTGCGAAGCAGGTCTAGCTTGTCTGAACGTAGCAGCTTTGACTACAATCCTCCGAGTGGGAGAGCGACACTGGAGGACTGATACCTTACACTGTTCAGTTCTCTTCGTCCCCGCTAGCAGAGAAGGAAGACAGGGTTAACAACAGGAAGGAAGTGGACATCTGTTGTCATTATAGCGTGGTACAATTTCCATTTAATCAACACACAGTATGGGTCTCAAGACCACGAAGAGGTGATAACATTGTCATTTACAAACTGTGTAATAAAACTAAAACAATTCCTTCCCAGTGCAATTTAAAAGATTTCCATGACAGAAGTGATGCTCAGCAGTACCTCAGATATATACAGTAAATAACACAGAATAACATGGACGATCTAACATTCTAGATCTAGAAACCTTTTTTCTTCTTCTCTTCCTCCTTTGGACGTCGACTGACGGGCTCTCTGCGGTTGGGTTTGCGCTCTGGGGTGGAGATGCGCCCCTGTCCTCTGCCGGGGGGACGTTTATTAGAGGGTCTCTCTACCAGGGGAGTCTTGACAGGACTCTGTGTTTTGGGCAGAGCTTCAATCTGCTCTGTCATTACGCTTCTGTCATCATCTGCAGCATAGGGAGTGAGATAGGACAGGAGGGCTAAGCCCACATACACCTGGCCCATGTGTCCTATATTGCACGTTATCTATATTGGATAGAATGGACCATCTGTGTATAAAGTTGCATTTCAAGATTTCCACAATATAGATTGTGTATTGTTGTTTATAGTCCAGTTAAAACGCTTGTTTGTTGCTGTTAATAACACTCAGATGTGTGAGTTACGCAAACAAAAACATGTGAAGCTAACATTTTGCATTTACATTGTTATAATTGCATGCACATTCTGGGACAACTACCTTGTGAGTCCACCCAGCCACTCTCGCTGTCTAACATGGAGACGTCCATGGTGGTCTCGTCGTGAGCGGTGGTCTCGTTGGTCTGGCTCTGCAGTACATCTGAGGTCTCCGTCTCCTCGCGACTGGAAGCCTTCATCTCAACTTCCTGCCCCACCTCAGCGGACTCCTCCTCCTCCTGCAGCACCACCCCTTCTTTATCCTCCACTTTATTCTTCTCTTTCTCTGCCTCCTTTCCATCGAGGGTTTGTGGCTGGTCGTTGTCAGAGCAGGCAGATAGATGAGAGATGCGACCGGCATAATCCCCTTCATCAATGGTTGGGGCAGTAGCATCACATGATTCGTCATCCCCAGGAACAGCAGCCTCCAAATCTTTAGGATTTTCAACAATCACCTCCTCTGCCACCTCCTCCTGCTTCTCCACAGGGTGACTCCCTTGCTCTTTCTCATTGAGGAGCACAGGAGGGCCTTCAACTTCCTCCAAGACTTCCTCAGCTACTTCTATATCGTCTTCCTCCTCCTCAACTTGTGCCTGAGGTATGACTATAACTGGAGAACTTCTAGAAACACTTTTCTCTGGACTTTTCTCCTCTAGTTGCTCTGTGGCTTCCTCCGCATCTGCAGTGCTCACGTTAGAGGGTGTTGGTGATGTTAATTCAGCTTTGGTCTTGGCCTCTTCTTTTGGAACGGCAGCCTCTGCTGGTACTGTTGACACATCTGGTTCACTTTCACGCTTCTTCTCCTGCGCAATGATGATCTCCACTAATGATTCTGGTGATGATGTCATGGGTTCTTTTTTATTTTCTCTCTCCGGTCCACGAACATCCTTTGGCTGTAAGTCTTCAATAGCGTTTTGATGGTCTGGGTCTGAGTTCTCCTCCACTTTCTCCATCTCTGGCTTTTTAAGACCAGTCTTCTGACTCTTCCCAATCCTTGCTGACGCCACCTCTACTTTGACTTCCGCTGTGGCTCCCTCAACTTTGGTTCTCTCCACAGTGGCAGCCTTTTTTGCTGGAGACTCGGGGGTCGCACAAAGCTTGGCATCCTTCACCTCAGTGCCAAAAGTAAATGCGAAGTCTGGTGGGATGGGGGACGCTTCTCTAGAGAGGTCCTGCTCCAACTCTACCTCAGGAATGGCTTGGGTTTTGATGTCCCCAGGAAGACCGCTCTCCAGCCGGAACTCTGTCAGTTTATCTTTGGATGGGGCCACAGGGATCCTCAGACGATCCGGTTTGACACCTGCCGTGACAGGTCTTTCAAGCACCAAAGTTGACTTAACCGTTCCTCCAACCGATTCCTCTGCCTGGTCTGGTTTTTGCGGTGCCAGCTTTTGCTCGCCCTCTTCCGCAATGGCTCCCAGTTCCTCGTCACTGTCCCCTTCAGTCACTGTGGGGAACCGTTGGTGTGGGGAGCCCACTGGGCTGTGCAGATCGGCAGGTGAGGGCATGGGACCAGAGTACTCACTAAACACGCAGTAACCACGCTCCTCCTGCTGGCTCTCCTCTCCACCCACCACCCTGGGCGTCTGCTGGTTCCCCAGCACCAGCTTGGCCAGAGAACTGCCCACCAGAGCAGCAGATGGACAGGCAGGGACAGACCTCCTTCTATTATGCTGGTCCAGCTCCCTCATCTCCAAGGTGGGTTTGGGCTTAACACCGGCTAGGTCCAGCATCTCAGGAAGATCATTGGATGGGTCGTTCAAATGGGTGTAATGTTGCTTCATGGGTGAGAGTGACAACTCTGGAGAACACATTGTCTTAGATGTGGTGTCTTCCGGTAGATCAGTGGAGGTTTCAGTGGCAGGGACTGGGAGAGCTATCTCTGGAGTCACAGGAAGTAACTGTCTCTCTAATGTTACTAATGGGGTGGTTACAGGAAGGTAACCTGTGGTTTCATCCAGGCTTCCGGAAGAGACCTCTGTAAGAGATGAAAGCTTTGACTGGCTTTGCTCTCCTGCTTGACCCATTGAGCCAATAGCAAAATTCAGAGAAAGACTTCTGTGTTCCAATGACAATTTGCCAGGTGACAGCCTAGTACACACATCCTTCCTCTTAGGGAGATCCTCTAGCTTGTCCATGGCACTGTCACTCATCAACGTTATGCTGGATTCTGTCTGTTCTGGTGCTGAATGGCTTATTTTAATGTTTGAATCGGCCTCCAGAACCTCCTCTGAGGGCTTCTTCTGGCTGACAGCACTGAGCTCATAGTAACCCTCACCACGTTCTCCTGGTTTTTCAGTATCCCTTTGTGTAGAGGTCTCAAAGTAGGCCGTCATACCCGACTCATCTTTTGAAGCAACTCCAGACTTATTTTCCGAACTATGCTTGTCTTTTAGACCGTCTGCAGCAGATATGTGTGCCTCCTGCTTTGGGTTTTCTCCGTCACTGACATTACTTTGAGGTGTCTCTTCAATCTTCTCAGTCTCAAATGACAATGGCCTGGCGGTCGATTGTCCTAGACTCAGCATTCTTTTCTCAGTTTTCTCTGATTTGATCTCTTTCTCCTCACGAACGCTCTCAAGGTTTGCTGACTTACTGGGTGTAACATAATCATCATTTTCCTCCTCTTCCTCAATGTAATCTTTCAGGGGCTCATATACAACTGAAAGAGGAACTGAGTCGAGCTCTTCAACCGAGGGCTGTTTGTCAGCCGTGGTCTTGGGCTCCGGAAGGTATTTTATCTCAGGAACCACACTAGTGGTACTTCCAGTCCCAGTCCCTTGCCCTTTTTCTGGTTGCACTAAAGGCTGAACCGCCTTCTCGGGTTCTGTGGGGGTAGCATCTGTTAGAGGTTTGTTTTTGGGGGAACCAAAGGAGGACTCAGCGATGGACACAGTGCTCTCTGCTCCCTCAGGTGTTTCTCTCTCTGTGGTGGGGGCCACCGTGCTCTGCGGTGGGGGTGCCCCCTGTGGGTGTTCCTCTGCCATGGCAGGATTGTCGGAACGAGGCTTCTCTGGGTTCACCGGCAGGTCTGGAAGTAAATCTGCAGTGGTCTGTGCTGCTGATGAGTTACACTAGCTTAGCTTTCTTTCTTTCTTTGCAGTGTCCACATGCTACAGCCAGCACAGACAAGCAAAGCCCTCTTCATATGGATAGCTGTCCATCAAGCACAATGTACGGCACACAGCAATACTATCTCTGGCCACTGGGAGCATGATTGCAGAACAGTTCAGTTCCATGACACTGGGATGGTGTGCAGGAACAGAATGACTGAATGAAGAGCATGATGTGAATGACATGGGATATTTAGAATGAATCTGAACTATTCAAGTAGTTATTGGCACTTTAAGTAAACTTGAATTACTGTGCTACCTTGTGCGAGGATAGCCTATGTGCTGAATTAATAGAGGATACAATGAATGTAACATGTTTCATATCGACTATATATAAATCACATTTTATGATATTGATTCTAACTACAAACTAAGACGAGTAAATGTTTAGGAAGATCTTATTAAAGGATGAAAATGTAGAAATGTTCAATCAATGAAGGTGAATATAAGTCAGTGAGTATAAGTCAGTGAGTATAAGTCAGTGTCAGAGATGTAGAATAGAGATCATTGGAAAACAGTGTTGAATCTAGTACTTCCTACATTATTGCTGGTTTACATTGACGTCAGATGAAATGACAGCAACATGAAACTGAATGCAAATAATACAGAGACACAATTGAACACAGACAATGTACCAACGCCAAAAACAAAACCCCACGGGGGGAAAAAAACGGATTCGCAGTGAATCTTTACAATACAATACACCTGACATTCAAAACATTTACCGTCTCATTTGCAATGTAGCTGGCAAAAACACTTAGCAATGAGTTCAAAAGTGAAACTGGGGGCCGCATAAAAAATGTTCGATCAATGATGAAAGCACAAAATGAATTGACTGCTTATGCAATAAGAAATCAATGTGCTATTATGTGTTCACATTGTAGCAGCAGCAACAGCTAAGAAACCAGTAGCACAACAAAGCTAGATCCACATCACAGCCTTTAAAACAGACTATAGAGAGGAGGAAAACATGCAACGTGGGATACACACACAAACAGTAAAAACATGCACGTGTGCACACGCCACACACACACAGACACACACACACAGACACACGCACGCACGCACACACACCTTCCTCTGATGGTTTATCCAACTCAGCTTGATGGCTTCCTCCCCCGTTGAGGACTTTATGAGTCTCGGCCTGCGGACAGGGCAAAGCCTGGGGCTCGCTTACAATATCAACGTGCTCTAAGAGCATGTCTGTGGGCTGCTGATCAGAATCCTCCCCCTGTTGACCTGGGTGCTCCTCCTCAGGAGCTGCTGAGACTTGGGTAACCTCCACCTCCTTCTCCTCCTCCTCAGGGGGAGTAGGGACAACCTCTAGTCTCTCCTCTTTGGGAAGGGGACGACAGGGACAGGACAGGGACATGGATATGGATAACACAGACAGGGCTTACTACACAATGGGATAACACTGGTGAGACACTTTCAGCTCTGTCGGAGGCAATGACCTACAATATAATGTGGCTATAAAATGGTGTTTTTGGAAACATTCTAACACAATTCAAATGTATCTTTAAAGCATGCAGACAAAAATCAATACATTCATTGTAGTGATCTTCTGCAAGTATTCCTGCGACTACAGGTAAATTCATGAAAGGACCCTCAAATGAAATACCTGGTCTGGTAAGTTTAGAAGTATGTACCAAAGATGTGCTCAGTTGGAATTCCATGCAGCGTAATACAGTGACCAGCATTATGTGGGGGGAATAGTTAGTGTGTGTGTTGTTACTGGTCTGTGCTGTGAGGGGAGCTGAAAGCCGTAATGTCATCTACAGCAAGTGTAAATACACAGGTGAGAAACACAAAAAGGGAGAGGAGCAAGAAAGAGAGAAAGAGAAAAGGAGAGAGAGAAAGAGAGAGAGAGAGAAGACGCGAGAGAGAGAGGAGAGAGAGAAAGATAAAAGAAGAGAAAGAGAGAAAGAGAGAAAGAGAAAAGGAGAGAGAGAGAGAGTGAAGGAGGTGTACATTTACAGAAAGAAGGTGGGTAGAGTCTAGGAGATTGGGTGAGGGGTGAGGGGTGACAGGTAAGGGAAACCGAGAGATCAACCATGCATGGTTCACAGGTGATTCTACAAAGACCAGACGCATTAAGGGTGCAGTGTTAGGGTGCAGTGTTAGGGTGCAGTGCAAGCCTACTGCTCTGAGTTGCGTGTGCAAAGCTGTCATCAAGGCAAAGGGTGGCTACTTTGAATAATCTCAAGTATAAAATATATTATGATTTGTTTAACACTTTTTTGGTTACTACATGATTCCATATGTGTTATATCATAGTTTTGATGTCTTCACTATTATTCTACAATGTAGAAAATAGTAAAAATAAAGAAAAACCCTGGAATGAGTAGGTGTGTCCAAACTTTTGACTGGTACTATATATATCTATAGATATATAGATATATAGATATATGTGATGGGACGTATAGACATTATGGACAGTATGTGGATAGAATATGTAGTAATCTGTAGAATACGTAGGATAGAATCGTAAATGTACAGCAATAGTTTAATAATGGCCGTGACTAGAATACAATATATCCATATGAAATGTGTAAAACAGTATGTAAACATTATTAAAATGACCAATGTTCCATTATTAAAGTGACCAGGGCAGGGTTGAGTCACCGGGTGGTAGCCGGCTAGTGACAAGCGAAACACAGACACAAAGACAGAGGGAAACCAGTACCAGTTGACTCATGCAAAGGAAAGACATGGCTAAGATAAATAAAGAAGGGAAGAAAGAGGAAGGAGTAGAAGAGCCGGTCCCATCATGCATCATCAACACCCAGAGGAAGGTAAGGTGTGTGAGTGTGTTACCTCCCAACTGATCACTCCTGTCACGCACACACACACTCATCCTCTCACCCTGTCTTTAGAGTGTGTGTGTGTGTGTGTGTGTGTGCGTGCGTGCTTGCGTGTTTGTGCACGTGGACAAGCTTCTGTGTGCATACCTTGCTCCATGGGTCCGATCTGCTCTGCCGACGGAGAGGGGGGAGGGGAGGGAGGCAGGTTGGCAGAGTCCTCCACTGTGAAGGGAAAGAGACAGACAGGGTAGACAACACATGGATGGAGGGAAGATACACAACAAACCACACCAACAGCGCTGTGGCAGTATTGGACGTATGTGTGTGTGTGTGTGTGTGTGTGTGTGTGTGTGTGCGTGTGTGTGTGTGTGTGTGTGTGTGTGTGTGTGTGTGTGTGTGTGTGTGTGTGTGTGTATGTCTCTGGGGAGTGTGTTATCCGGCTGGGGGGATGTTCTGTTGTGTGGGAGAGTTACGTAGCAGCACATTTAGGCTGCATCCCAAATGGCACGCTATTTCTCTAGATGGGTCCTGGTCAAATGTAGTGCACTACATAGGGAGCAGTGTGCCATTTGGGCCACAGTCTCAATCCCCCTGGTCTGAGCCTCTATGATTGGATTAATAGGAAGGGTGTTTTCACTGAGTCACTGTAGGCTGAGAATCTCCCATTCAGACTGAGAGAAAAGATAAACAGTGCTCAACAATTTTCTGAAGAGACTCTATTGAGGCAGAACAGATTCTGAATATATTGAAGACATTGAGGATTTTGACCATGCAAGTTACTGAGCCCATATTTAGAATACATGTTCTATTCAGTAGTAAGTCAATGTTGTCAGTAAGTATGCGTGTCATAGGCATATGACCTGTAACATAACCCTAATGACCTTGGTTTAAAGTGACAGTCTGGGATTAGAAAAAACAACAAAATGGTGCCACTTTTTTCTGGTACTACATCAGAGGGATTAGGACAGGGAAATGTAACCCCTCTGAAATTGGATGTGTAGGTGGATGTACCAAACCCAGACTGTAGCTTTAACAAGCGGCAGAGAGCACCGGCAATACGGCAGTCACAGCTAAAGACTATCCTAACAGCCAAACGGCACCAACAGCACAATGATGATGTAATGGTACAGCCAGGGAAAGAGGCTTGACAGACACCTTACCTTACCCTGCAGTATGTCCCATGCCACTCACGGGGGCCAGAGGAAGTTGGTTACTGTAGCCTGGTATGAGGCTATGAGTGTGATGCTAGTGCGTCATACCCTTTTCACACCTATCGTGCCGACCAGACACGGCTCTGCTCAGTAGTGTGAAAAAGGGTATTGTAGGGAACTCTGTCACTAAGGCCTACCTGATGACAGTCTCCTAGTAGAGTCCTGCTTGTCCTGCTCCTGCTTGAGCACTGCCACCGCCTCTGCTGTCACCTTCTCAACTATACGGGCTGACACTTGCTCTGCACGCGGACACACACACACACACAAACGCAGACACACACACATATACAAGCAGAATTGCAGACACATACACACATACACACAGCCAGACACGCAGACAAACAAACATTGAGACACATGCACAAGCACACAAACACCTGCTCTAACCTCTGTCTCTGAATGACTTCATACGTCACTGAAGAACACCATCTTATTTAACGATGTCCATGTCCCTAAAAGGTGCCCTAGGCCACTGAAGCACCTGAGGTTCAGCTAATTATTATGGTGGTGGAAACCTTAGGAGGTCTCTATAGAGTGGTTAGTCACTTGGACCATGCCAGTCCTTTAGGACCATGCCAGTGTGCTGCTCTGTTACAATAAACTCAACCTGAAGGACAAAGCCAGTCCTTTAGGACCATGCCAGTGTGCTGCTCTGTTACAGTAAACCCAATCTGAAGGACAAAGCCAGTCCTTTAGGACCATTCCAATGTGCTACTCTGTTACAGTAAACCCAATCTGAAGGACAAAGCCAGTCCTTTACACAGTCACATCCTTCCTTACCGGCAAGTCTTATTGTAATCGTAGAATCAGCCTACTATACACGTCTACAACAGGGGTGGTTCTGGGGGGGGGGGCAGGGACGCCAGTGCCCCTGTGACAACAATTTTGGGCCACCTTGCGGCCCCCCTAAATGTGGAGTATGAAATAATTTTTACATAACTAATTTTAGCTATCGTTCTTTTTTTACATCCGTTATTAGACAGTGGCAACGCGGAACACTAATGATTATGAACATGGTCTTTAGCCTGCTAATGCCTGCAATGCAGTGAAGAAAACGATACGACAACAATAACGTCTAATGTAACTGGCCCTTCTAACAGTACAACTGGCCCCAGCTTGGCCCCCTAGTTGAAATGGTCTAGAACCGCCACAGGTCAACAGGTAAACCACCAACTCCAACGAGGTCCCTAAAACCCTGTAGGGATACAGCTCCAGCTATTTCTCTCAGGGGCTCAAGCAAACCTCAATGAGGCTGCAAGGTAACACCCAGCGCTTCAGTTAACATGTGGCTATACCCCCCAGTGCTCTCTCACCTGCTGTCGCAGCGTGTCCTCCGTGATAGCCGTTCTCTCTGTAAGAGGAGAAGCCGTTCTCTCCGTGGCCAGCGAGGGCAGCTGACTGGTCCTGGGCTCCGTTAGTGGGAGGGGCCCAGTGAGAGGAGCTGTTGTCCTCGGGCTGCCGACTGTCTGCCATGACAACTAGACACTGGAGAGGAAAGAGAGAGGGGAAAAAGTGGGGAGAGAGTGAGAGAGGGGGGAGGAAAGAGGAAGAGGGGTGTGAGAGATAGGGGGTAGACAGACAGACAGACAGACAGACAGACAGACAGACAGACAGACAGACAGACAGACAGACAGACAGACAGACAGACAGACAGACAGACAGACAGACAGACAGACAGACAGACAGACAGACAGACAGAGAAAGAAAGATAGAGAAAGTGGGACAGAAAAAGAGAGAAATAAAGAGAGAGAGAGACAGAGGGACAGAGAGAAAGACAAGGAGAGAGAGAGTGTGAGAGAGAGAGAGCATATAAGAGGTTAAAGCAATAAAAAGACTGGCAGTTCAAATCAATCAGTAAATGACAGTGCAGTATTGCACAACCCCCACACCAAGCCTCTATCAGGCACAAAGGAACACTTGCTAGTGTCCTCAGTATAGAATCTAAGGCTGTGGTAGGGCCTAAGGCTGGGGTAGGCAACAGGAGAGGGTCTGGAAATCTGTCACTATATCGAGGTATGGCACCAGTTTGAGCTCAACCAGCACGTAGACTATATGGCTTTGTCTCTGCTCAATATCCCACAACCCACTGGGTGAGGCCTGTGAGGAAGGGCACAGGAGGTTGGTGGCACCTTAATCGGGGAGGACGGACTCGTGATAATGCCTGGAACAGAATGAGTGGAATGGTATCAAACATGGTTTCTATGTAGTTGATACCATTCCATTGACTCCATTCCAGACATTATTATGAGCCGTCCCCCCCTCAGCAGCTTCCACTGGGAAGGGGGTTATGCTTGAGGAAGGGGGTTATGCTTGAGGAAGGAGCTTATGTTTGAGGAAGGAGGTTATGCTTGAGGAAGGAGGTTATGTTTGAGGAAGGAGGTTATATTTGAGGAAGGAGGTTATGTTTGAGGAAGGGGGTTATGCTTGAGGAAGGAGGTTATGTTTGAGGAAGGGGGTTATGCTTAAGGAAGGAGGTTATGTTTGAGGAAGGGGGTTATGTTTGAGGAAGGAAGTTATGTTTGAGGAAGGAGGTTATGTTTGAGGAAGGAGGTTATGTTTGAGGAAGGAGGTTATGTTTGAGGAAGGGGGTTATGCTTGAGGAAGGAGGTTATGTTTGAGGAAGGGGATTATGTTTGAGGAAGGAGGTTATGTTTGAGGAAGGAGGTTATGTTTGAGGAAGGAGGTTATGTTTGAGGAAGGGGATTATGTTTGAGGAAGGAGGTTATGTTTGAGGAAGGGGGTTATGTTTGAGGAAGGGGGTTATGTTTGAGGAAGGGGATTATGTTTGAGGAAGGGGATTATGTTTGAGGAAGGAGGTTATGTTTGAGGAAGGGGGTTATGTTTGAGGAAGGGGGTTATGTTCGAGGAAGGGGGTTATGTTCGAGGAAGGAGGTTATGTTTGAGGAAGGAGGTTATGTTTGAGGAAGGAGGTTATGTTTGAGGAAGGAGGTTATGTTTGAGGAAGGGGGTTATGTTTGAGGAAGGGGGTTATGTTTGAGGAAGGGGGTTATGTTTGAGGAAGGGGGTTATGTTTGAGGAAGGGGGTTATGTTCAGGAAGGAGATTATGTTTGAGGAAGGAGGTTATGTTTGAGGAAGGGGATTATGTTTGAGGAAGGGGGTTATGTTTGAGGAAGGAGGTTATGTTTGAGGAAGGAGGTTATGTTTGAGGAAGGAGGTTATGTTTGAGGAAGGAGGTTATGTTTGAGGAAGGGGGTTATGTTTGAGGAAGGAGGTTATGTTTGAGGAAGGAGGTTATGTAGGGTGAATGAAGGGGACATCCAGAGAAGGACTAGTATAGAAGGACTAGACTCATCACAAGTCCTCATAAGGCTGTGTGGAACATGAACCACCACTCTCAACCCTAACATGCTCAAATCAACAACAAGAACAAGGGCTTGTTGTGCCCTTCTCCTCATGTCTGCTCTTGTATACTTCCCCTCAAGGAGCTAAAAGGAATGGACTGTTGTGAGATTAATGGGTAAAACCACCTCAAGCCATGCTTGCACCAATCCAATGCTTTTAAATGCATAAGTGGGAGTGAAGGATTGCATACTTCTGGAGAAGGGTAGAGGAATGGGAAGGCAGACAAGGCTTTATTTCAGCCACTCAGTATTGTAAATAACAACACATTAACTCTGCAGCCTTTACAATTCAACTGGGAGTTTAAAGAGAAACAGATTTGATTTGTCTCATGCCCTCTCGCCTTAGCAGTAAGAATCATGCATATTATGATCCAGTGGAGAGACCAAAAGGAGAAGAGTCAACACACACACACAGACACCCTAAGGAGACGGTTACTATGGTAACATGCCCTACAAGTCAGCTGGGATCCCACAGATGGGCCAGACAGGCTTCTAAATACACACACACACACACACACACACACACACACACACACACACACACACACACACACACACACACACACACACACACACACACACACACACACACACACACACACACACACACACACACACACACTCGCCCATCTGCACATGGCAGGGAGACCACAGCTCTCATTATCTGTGATTCCCCACATCATCAGATGTAGTCAACCCTCAGTCAGGGAACAGACAAGCTGTAGTCAACCCTCAGCCAGGGAACAGACAAGATGTAGTCAACCCTCAGCCAGGGAACAGACAAGATGTAGTCAACCCTCAGTCAGGGAACAGACAAGATGTAGTCAACCCTCAGCCAGGGAACAGACAAGATGTAGTCAACCCTCAGCCAGGGAACAGACAAGATGTAGTCAAACCTCAGCCAGGGAACAGACAAGATGTAGTCAACCCTCAGTCAGGGAACAGACAAGATGTAGTCAACCCTCAGTCAGGGAACAGACAAGATGTAGTCAACCCTCAGTCAGGGAACAGACAAGATGTAGTCAAACCTCAGTCAGGGAACAGACAAGATGTAGTCAACCCTCAGCCAGGGAACAGACAAGATGTAGTCAACCCTCAGCCAGGGAACAGACAAGATGTAGTCAACCCTCAGTCAGGGAACAGACAAGATGTAGTCAACCCTTAGTCAGGGAACAGACAAGATGTAGTCAACCCTCAGTCAGGGAACAGACAAGATGTAGTCAACCCTCAGTCAGGGAACAGACAAGATGTAGTCAAACCTCAGTCAGGGAACAGACAAGATGTAGTCAACCCTCAGTCAGGGATTGCGGGAGACACAGACCTCGGTATTTCCTCTTATGAATCCGGCGAATAAAGTTATACTTTCTAATGTGCCACCATTCGTTAGAGATGAAGTGTTAGAGCGAGAGTTCTCATCATGGTCAACTTGTATCTACAATAAAAAAGGTTATTTCTGGATGCAAATCTCCTTTGTTGAAACATGTCGTGTCTCATAGGAGACAAGAGCACATGATTTTAAAGAAGGATACTGACCAACTGAATTTAGCATTTAGTTTTAAGATTGACGGATTTGATTGTGTTCTACACTTCTACTGAATCAATGAAATGCTTTGGCTGTGGAAGAGAGGGGCATTTGGTACGTTGTTGTCCGGAGAACCAGCGCACAGAGCCCGGTAGCAGCTCTAGCGCCGGTGCAGGTAATGCACCCCCGCGAAGGGATGAACGTGAGTCTGCGACTGGGGTTCAGTCACAACCTTAACTCTGTAAAGAGATGTGTTTTCTGTCTCGTTCTCTGTATTTGTTTTTCAGCCATGAGCAGTTTTAAGATTTGTTCTTTAAATGTAAATGGGGCGAGAGACGTGTAGTCATAGAAGCTCAAAAAGTAGGGGTGTGGCTATCCTGTTCTCAAAAGGGTTTTTGCCTTTGTCATATGAGGTTGAAGAGGTAGTTGAGGGGAGGTTATTAAAAGTGAGGTATGAAAACATCACTATGTGTATATAAATGTATATGCCCCAGTAGTGGCAGAGACATCAAATACCATTGAGAAATGTAACACTAAGGATTATTTATTTATCGCTGGGGATTTTAACTGCACAGTCAGCGATTTAGATAGAAACCACAAAGAACCTCATATAGCCTCAAGGACTTTTTTAAAACGCCTTATTGTAACACATGAACTGTGATATTTGGCGGAGCCAACATGGAGCCACGAGACAGTACACATGGGCCCAAGTGATAGAGAACACCATCTCTCTGGCCAGGTTAGATAGGTTTTATTGTTTTGAGGATCAATCTCAGGTCTGTAAATCAAGTGTGATAACCCCAGTGGGATTTTTGATAACTTTTGATAACATTGTTTAATAACATAGGACGTGTACATTAACGCTGTAAAACCTAAAAGCGCATACTGGCATTTTAATATAACTTTATTGAGTGATGCTCACTTCAGGAAATGTTTTAGTTTTTTCTGGGAGAGGTGGAGGTCTGAAAAGGCCAGTTTTGTATCCCTTCAACAGTGGTAGGATATAGGAAACATCCAGATTCAACAATTCTGTAATAAATACACGATGAATGTCACTAGAGATATCAGCAGATCAATAATTTTTTTTTACATTTATTTTACCTTTATTTAACTAGGCAAGTCAGTTAAGAACAAATTCTTATATTCAATGACGGCCTAGGAACAGTGGGTTAACTGCCTTGTTCAATGAACGCTTTAGAGTCTGAAATAGTGGAAATCCTGGCGTTAGTTGAGGCCACAGGAGATCGAGGCCATACTCAGGCCCTCAAGAGGAAAAAAGCTGCATTGGCAGACCTGCTAGGTATCAGAGCACAGGGGGCATTGGCAGACCTGCTGGGTATCAGAGCACAGGGGGCATTGGCAGAACTGCTGGGTATCAGAGCACAGGGGGCATTGGTGAAACTGAGAAGTAAGTTTCAGGGAATCTCTGAAATGGTTGCCTCATCAAATTGTTTCTTTGGTTTAGAGAAAGAGAATGGACAAAGCAGAATTATTAATTTCCTCAAATCAGCTGTTGGACAGGAGCTCACTAGTCCTAGTGAAATTAGAAAGAGGGCAGTAGAGTTCTATGCTGAGCTCTACAAAGTGTGAGAACAAAGAGGATATAACAGTGACAACAGTTTCTTGGTGGGCTCCCACAGGTGGCTGCAGAAGCTCAGGTTGAGCTAGAGCAACCATTGTCTTTGCAGAAGCTATTCACTGCATTAAAAGGCATGGGAAATAGAAGGGCACTGGGCATTGATGGGCTTTAGTTTGACCGGAGGGTTACTACCGATAAGCTGCAGACGGGCTGTCCTCCCTACTGCCAAAAAGGGTGATCCTAGGGAGGTGAAGAACTGGAGGCCGGTGGCTTTATTGTGCACTGATTATAAGATCCTGTCCAAGGCTTTGTACAACAGGCTGAGGGAGGTGATGGGGCAAATCATACAGACCAGTCCTACTGTGTTCCCAGCAGGCAGATAGAGGATAACATTTTCCTGATTCTGGATTGTTTGGACGTCTCTAGGGCTATTGGGTTGGATGCTGGTCTAATTTCAATTGATCAGGAAAAAGCATTTGACCGAGTTGAACATTAATACTTCTGAGGCATTTGGTTTCAGCTCTGGTTTTATTTACATGATCAGGGTGGTATATGGTGACATTGAAAGTGTATTGAAAGTTAACGGTGGCTTGAGTGCTCCTTTTAAAGTGTGTAGAGGTATTAGGTAGGGGTGTTCGTTGTCAGGAATGTAATATGCCATCGCTATAGAGCCACTACTAAATAGCATTAGAAGTTGCATTGAAGGGGTGAACCTTTCAGAGGATATTCCTCCTGTTCGTCTCAGCATATGATGATGATGTAGTTATTTTAGTGAAAAATCAAGTGGAGGTGGATAGTTTGAGTCTCATGGTTGATCGGTTTAGGGGAATATCCTCTGCAAAGGTAAATTGGGAAAAAAAAGTTGTGTTTTACAGATTGGGAAATGGTCTGGAGGGATCATGGCTTTGCAGGGGGGCTGGAATGGTGTAAGGGAGGTTTTAAGTATCTTGGAGTGTACCTAGTGGATGAGGGGACTATGGGAAAAAAATGTAATGGAGTGGTTGAAATGGTGGAAGAGAGGATGAGGAGATGGTGTTGGTTGTTATCTCATGTCATATAGGGGGCCACTATTATAGTTAACAATGTGGTTGTCTTTGCACTGTGGCATGGGTTGTCATGTTTAGAGACAGCATCTGGCCTTCTGCCGAGATACAGGCAATTAATGTAGATTTATTTTGGGATAAATATCATTGGGTTCCAAAAAGTGTTTTGTATTTGTCAAAAGAGTAGGGGGGACAAGGTCTTGTACATCTTGCTAGTAGGGCTGCTGCTTTCAGGTTCCAGTTTATTCAAAGGTTGCTTTATGGACCAGAAAATGTGGTTTGGAGAGGGGTGGCAGGTCTTGTGTTACAGCAGGTAGGGGGATTAGGTTAAAAGAAGGCTTTATTTTTGGTTGGTAGTAGCTATATTTCTAGGGAGGGAGTACCTCCGTTTTACAGAGACCTTCTTAGGGTTTGGAGTATAATGAAGGTGTCCAGAAGCCCTACAGCGGAGTCGGTTCATTGGCTGCTGGAGGAACCTCTGGTGTCTGGGGCAACACTGGATTGTACAACTGAAGCTGTTCCACATTTCTCCGACATTCTGGTGAAGGACAAAATCATCCCCCTAAAACAGTGAATGGACATGGCTGGGCGCACCTTAATGGATGGAGGACGGGTGGCTGAACATTTGGGGGTAAGGTCGGAAAGGATTGACAACTGCTAGGAAGCTGCAGGAAGGCTCTGTCAGCAGAATAGTGGATTTATGCTTAACAGTCACAAGGAAAAGGTACAATAGGAAAATGTCCCATTTCCAAGACTAGGGATTACACCCAATATCTCAGAGTCAGAAAGAAAGGCGTTATTACTGGATTTGAGAGGGGTGGAAGAGGTGGATTTGGATGAGGTGAATGGGAAGGATTTATACAGGGGGTGTGTCAAGGTTTTAAATGAAGATAAATAGAAACATAGAAAAGACACTCCCTGGAGGGTAAAACTAGGCCTTGATGACAAGGTAAAGCCAGCATGGAGAGCACTGTACAAGCCTCTGTTACAAAAGGGAACTGGTGATACGCAATGGAGGGTGTTGCATGGCATCATTGCAGTTAATGCTTTTATTTCTGTCATTAATTCAGATGTTGGAGATGGATGTCATTTTTGTAATATAAGAGAAACAATTTTTCATCGTTTTATGGAGTGTGAGAAGACAGCTGTGGGGGAGATGTTCAATCTCTGAAATACTAATCTTTGTTTACAGCTGTGGGGGAGATGTTCAATCTCTCTGAAATACTAGAGTCTTTGTTTACAGCTGTGGGGGAGATGTTCAATCTCTCTGAAATACGAGTCTTTGTTTACAGCTGTGGGGGAGATGTTCAATCTCTCTGAAATACGAGTCTTTGTTTACAGCTGTGGGGGAGATGTTCAATCTCTGAAATACTAGTCTTTGTTTACAGCTGTGGGGGAGATGTTCAATCTCTCTGAAATACTAGTCTTTGTTTACAGCTGTGGGGGAGATGTTCAATCTCTCTGAAATACTGGTCTTTGTTTACAGCTGTGGGGGAGATGTTCAATAACACTGTTTGGGGTTTCAATATAGTAAGCAACAGAAAAGAAAATGTCAACTGTTAAATGTTATTTTGGGACAAGCTAAGATGTCAATTTTTCTGAGTAGGAAACAAGATCGACACGGGATATAAGCAGGATGTAGGATGTGTTTTTAAGGGATTAGTCAAAGCGAGAATAAAAGTGAACTTTGAGTTCTTCTCGGCTGTAAAATATCTCCTATTGTTTGAGGAGAAATGAGCTTACAAAGGAGTGGGTTGTTTTATGGAGGAGGGGAAACTATTTTTTATGTTTATTTAAGAATGACACATTTGTTGTTTAATTTCTGAAAAGTCACAGTGTGCCATTATTTGTGTCAGTACTTGAGTATAAAATAAAGGTTTTTAAAAACTCTAACTCCTCTTTCTCTCGCTCTCTCTCACCCTCCCTTCCCCTCTCTCTCTCTCCTTCACCCTCCCTTCCCCTCTCTCTCTCTCTCTCGCTCTTGCTCTCCCTTCCCCTCTCTCTCTCTCACCTTCCCCTCCCTTCCCCTCTCTCTCTCGCACCTTCCCCTCCCTTCCCCTCTCTCTCTCTCAATCTCTCACCCCCATCCCCTCTCTCTCTCACCCCTCCCCCTTCTCTCTATCTCCCTCCTATCCTTCCTCAGAAGCTTCCACCACCCTTCTCATACCCTCACACTCTAAATCTGAACACTCTCCTTATCTATTTCTCTCTTTCCTTCTCTCTCTCCTTCTCTCTGCGGTCCCGGCAGTGTAGAAAGAGGAGCTCACAGTGAACTAGGCCAATGTCTGCTGTAGTTGGTTGGAAGGAGCTGGTTGAGAGGATGAGATCTCTCTGTGTGATCAACAGAAGAAAGAAAAGCCCTACTGTGACACTCAGAGAGAGAGAGAGAGAGGGAGAGAGAGAGAGAGAGAGGGGAGGAGTGGGAGAAAAAGAGAGAGAGAGAGCAAGAGAACAAGAGTGAGAGAATTGAAGCCAAAGGAATGTCTCGCCTAGCTGTTGCTAAGGAGAAAGAGTGGCTTGCTGAGTCTACCTTTACAGTACACCGCTAGGGAGATGATGAGGAATTAGCATCTCATTGACCTGATAAGGAAAGGCTGTTTCCATATCATTATGATCCAGACATGCTATTTGTGTGCAAACCAGACCTGGGATCAAACAGTATTTGAAGTCTTTAGGTCTGGCTGCAATCTCAGATGGGTGGCGCGTGTTGGTTCAATTGCACAAGGCAAGCTCAATCACGCTTTGATTAGTATTTGAAAGTTAGTATCTCCCTGTATGTTACCTGACTAGACATCTCATCACATCCGTCACTGTGTCTCTGTTATCTCCCTGTATGTTACCTGACGAGACCTCTCATCACATCCCTCACTGTCTCTCTGTTATCTCCCTGTATGTTACCTGACTAGACTTCTCATCACATCCCTCACTGTCTCTCTGTTATCTCCCTGTATGTTACCTGACTAGACCCCAAATTACATCCCTCACTGTTATCTCCCTGTATGTTACCTGACTAGACCTCTCATCACATCCCTCACTGACTCTCTGTTATCTCCCTGTATGTTACCTGACTAGACCTCTCAACACATCCCTCACTGTCTCTGTTTTCTCCCTGTATGTTACCTGACTAGACTTCTCATCACATCCCTCACTGTCTCTCTGTTATCTCCCTGTATGTTACCTGACGAGACCTAAAATCTCATCCCTCACTGTCTCTCTGTTATTTCCCTGTATGTTACCTGACAAGACCTCAAATTACATCCCTCACTGTTATCTCCCTGTATGTTACCTGACTAGACCTCTCATCACATCCCTCAATGTCTCTCTGTTTTCTCCCTGTATGTTACCTGACTAGACATCTAATCACATCCCTCACTGTCTCTCTGTTATCTCCCTGTATGTTACCTGACTAGACTTCTCATCACATCCCTCACTGTCTATCTGTTTTCTCCCTGTATGTTACCTGACTAGACCTCTCATCACATCCCTCACTGTCTATCTGTTATCTCCCTGTATGTTACCTGACTAGACATCTCATCACATCCCTCACTGTCTGTTTTCTCCCTGTATGTTACCTGACTAGACTTCTCATCACATCCCTCACTGTCTGTTTTCTCCCTGTATGTTACCTGACTAGACCTCTCATCACATCCCTCACTGTCTATCTGTTATCTCCCTGTATGTTACCTGACTAGACATCTCATCACATCCCTCACTGTCTGTTTTCTCCCTGTATGTTACCTGACTAGACATCTCATCACATCCCTCACTGTCTGTTTTCTCCCTGTATGTTACCTGACTAGACCTCTCATCACATCCCTCACTGTCTGTTTTCTCCCTGTATGTTACCTGACTAGACATCTAATCACATCCCTCACTGTCTCTGTTATCTCCCTGTATGTTACCTGACTAGACTTCTCATCACATCCCTCAATGTCTCTCTTTTTTCCCTGTATGTTACCTGACTAGACATCTAATCACATCCCTCACTGTCTCTCTGTTTTCTCCCTGTATGTTACCTGACTAGACCTCTCATCACATCCCTCACTGTCTATCTGTTATCTCCCTGTATGTTACCTGACTAGACATCTCATCACATCCCTCACTGTCTGTTTTCTCCCTGTATGTTACCTGACTAGACATCTCATCACATCCCTCACTGTCTGTTTTCTCCCTGTATGTTACCTGACTAGACATCTCATCACATCCCTCACTGTCTGTTTTCTCCCTGTATGTTACCTGACTAGACCTCTCATCACATCCCTCACTGTCTGTTTTCTCCCTGTATGTTACCTGACTAGACTTCTCATCACATCCCTCACTGTCTGTTTTCTCCCTGTATGTTACCTGACTAGACCTCTCATCACATCCCTCACTGTCTATCTGTTATCTCCCTGTATGTTACCTGACTAGACCTCTCATCACATCCCTCACTGTCTATCTGTTATCTCCCTGTATGTTACCTGACTAGACCTCTCATCACATCCCTCACTGTCTATCTGTTATCTCCCTGTATGTTACCTGACTAGACTTCTCATCACATCCCTCACTGTCTCTGTTTTCTCCCCATTTCTCTCTGAAAAAAGATCTACCATCTCTTCTCCAACCACTCTTTGTCTCCTGATATGTTGTTGCTGTACCCTGAAGACCTGCTTCTCTAGCCATGCCTCGTCAGTCCGGTCTGGGCTAACATCATCTGACTCCCCCCTCCCCCTGTCCATGCCCCATTACAGCACAAAAACACTCAAACAAGCAGTGGGAGAAAGAGGGATAGTGCCTAACTGTCTAACTGTCTAATACCTCACATTCCATTAGAAGCTGGCGGAAAATCTCTTTTCATCCCTTTGTACTGTGAGATGAGACGATATCAGACACACATAGAAAGGATGATCATAACCAGAAAATAGGCTTTGGCTGGAGATCTTCCTGTCATCTCTGTTACTGTCATATCGGTTAGAGTGCATTTATTTTCCGTATAAGCCTCAGTAAACAGTGCAGGCAGTATGCAGGCCAGGGGACATGAGAATGTCCTGTCCTATCACTTCTATCACTGACTGGTCAAGTTCTCCCTGGTTGGAACATGCAGCGCCCGGCTATCATATGCCAGCAGATACAGTACACAGAGTGAGGGATAGGAGAGAGAGAGAGAGAGAGAGAGAGAGAGAGAGAGAGAGAGATGGCTGGATGAAGATGGGGTTGCTTTTGGGCGTGGCAGGACAGGACGCCTCAGGGGCTTTCTGAGTTCCACACAGGTCAGTAGGCATCATAAGCTCCCTCCATCTCTCTCTCCCTCCCCTCCATAGTCTCTCTATTTCCCACCCTCTTCTCCCACTACTTCTCTCACACCCTTCTCTCTCTCTCTCTCTGTCAGTCTCTACCCCTCTCCGACCCTTCTCTTCCATCTATCTCTCTCTCACCCCCTCTTGCCCTCCCTCCCTTGTCTCACTCTTTTCACCCTCCTCTTCTCCCACTACCTCTCTCTACAACCCTTCTCTCTCTCTCTCTCTCTCTCTCTCTCTCTCTCTCTCTCTCTCTCAGCCATTTCTCTTTCAATTAAATTCTCCCTCTCTCTCACCCCCTCCCTCCCTCCCTCTTTCATAAGCCCTGTCCCCCTCCTGCTCCTCTACTGGGGCAATCTTCATGCCTCCCTGAGTTCTGTTCATCAGAATGTCAGCCGCCATTTAGGAGACGGAATTCCTGCCAGTGCCAGCCAATCACATTAGCTCAGATCAACCTGCCCCTGTAATCTTTGTGGTTTGTGAGGACACCGTCTTGTGGGGACGGAGTGGGCATACAAGGACATAGTGTACATATAGTTTCAGGGTGTGCAGATGTGTAGGTTGTCATGAATGTTGTTCTGGAGGCAGCTCTGCTAGTGGTCACTAGCTGGCACAGACATAAAGTCATAAAATCTGATTTTAAACCTAACCCTAACCACACTGCTAACCCTAATGCCTAACCCTAACCACACTGCTAACCCTAATGTCTAACCCTAACCACACTGCTAACCCTAATGCCTAACCCTAACCACACTGCTAACCCTAATGCCTAACCCTAACCACACTGCTAACCCTAATGCCTAACCCTAACCACACTGCTGACCTTAATGCCTAACCCTAACCACACTGCTAACCCTAATGCCTAACCACACTGCTAACCCTAATGTCTAACCCTAACCACACTGCTAACCCTAATGCCTAACCCTAACCACACTGCTAACCCTAATGCCTAACCCTAACCACACTGCTAACCCTAATGTCTAACCCTAACCACACTGCTAACCCTAATGCCTAACCCTAACCACACTGCTAAACATAATGTCTAACCATAACCACACTGCTAACCCTAATGCCTAACCCTAACCACACTGCTAACCCTAATGCCTAACCCTAACCACACTGCTAACCCTAATGCCTAACCCTAACCACACTACTAACCCTAATGCCTAACCACACTGCTAACCCTAATGTCTAACCCTAACCACACTGCTAACCCTAATGCCTAACCCTAACCACACTACTAACCCTAATGCCTAACCACACTGCTAACCCTAATGTCTAACCCTAACCACACTGCTAACCCTAATGCCTAACCCTAACCACACTGCTAACCCTAATGCCTAACGCTAACCACACTGCTAACCCTAATGCCTAACCCTAACCACACTGCTAACCCTAATGCCTAACCCTAACCACACTGCTAACCCTAATGCCTAACCCTAACCACACTGCTAACCCTAATGCCTAACCCTAACCACACTTCTAACCCTAATGCCTAACCCTAACCACACTGCTAACCCTAATGCCTAACCCTAACCACACTGCTAACCCTAATGTCTAACCCTAACCACACTGCTAACCCTAATGCCTAACCCTAACCACACTGCTAACCCTAATGCCTAACCCTAACCACACTGCTAACCCTAATGCCTAACCCTAACCACACTGCTAACCCTAATGTCTAACCCTAACCACACTGCTAACCCTAATGCCTAACCCTAACCACACTGCTAACCCTAATGTCTAACCCTAACCACACTGCTAACCCTAATGCCTAACCCTAACCACACTGCTAACCCTAATGTCTAACCCTAACCACACTGCTAACCCTAATGCCTAACCCTAACCACACTGCTAACCCTAATGTCTAACCCCAACCACACTGCTAACCCTAATGTCTAACCCCAACCACACTGCTAACCCTAATGCCTAACCCTAACCACACTGCTAACCCTAATGCCTAACCCTAACCACACTGCTAACCCTAATGTCTAACCCTAACCACACTGCTAACACTAATGCCTAACCCTAACCACACTGCTAACCCTAATGCCTAACCCTAACCACACTGCTAACCCTAATGTCTAACCCTAACCACACTGCTAACCCTAATGCCTAACCCTAACCACAATGCTAACCCTAATGTCTAACCCCAACCACACTGCTAACCCTAATGCCTAACCCTAACCACACTGCTAACCCTAATGTCTAACCCCAACCACACTGCTAACCCTAATGTCTAACCCCAACCACACTGCTAACCCTAATGCCTAACCCTAACAACACTGCTAACCCTAATGTCTAACCCCAACCACACTGCTAACCCTAATGCCTAACCCTAACCACAATGCTAACCCTAATGCCTAACCCTAACCACACTGCTAACCCTAATGCCTAACCCTAACCACACTGCTAACCCTAATGCCTAACCCTAACCACACTGCTAACCCTAATGCCTAACCACACTGCTAACCCTAATGTCTAACCCTAACCACACTGCTAACCCTAATGCCTAACCCTAACCACACTGCTAACCCTAATGCCTAACCCTAACCACACTGCTAACCCTAATGTCTAACCCTAACCACACTGCTAACCCTAATGCCTAACCCTAACCACACTGCTAAACATAATGTCCAACCATAACCACACTGCTAACCCTAATGCCTAACCCTAACCACACTGCTAACCCTAATGCCTAACCCTAACCACACTGCTAACCCTAATGCCTAACCCTAACCACACTACTAACCCTAATGCCTAACCACACTGCTAACCCTAATGTCTAACCCTAACCACACTGCTAACCCTAATGCCTAACCCTAACCACACTACTAACCCTAATGCCTAACCACACTGCTAACCCTAATGTCACCACTGCAACCCTAATGCCTAACCCTAACCACACTGCTAACCCTAATGCCTAACGCTAACCACACTGCTAACCCTAATGTCTAACCCTAACCACACTGCTAACCCTAATGCCTAACCCTAACCACACTGCTAACCCTAATGCCTAACCCTAACCACACTGCTAACCCTAATGCCTAACCCTAACCACACTGCTAACCCTAATGCATAACCCTAACCACACTGCTAACCCTAATGCCTAACCACACTGCTAACCCTAATGTCTAACCCTAACCACACTGCTAACCCTAATGCCTAACCCTAACCACACTGCTAACCCTAATGCCTAACCCTAACCACACTGCTAACCCTAATGTCTAACCCTAACCACACTGCTAACCCTAATGCCTAACCCTAACCACACTGCTAAACATAATGTCTAACCATAACCACACTGCTAACCCTAATGCCTAACCCTAACCACACTGCTAACCCTAATGCCTAACCCTAACCACACTGCTAACCCTAATGCCTAACCCTAACCACACTGCTAACCCTAATGCCTAACCACACTGCTAACCCTAATGTCTAACCCTAACCACACTGCTAACCCTAATGCCTAACCCTAACCACACTACTAACCCTAATGCCTAACCCTAACCACACTGCTAACCCTAATGCCTAACCCTAACCACACTGCTAACCCTAATGCCTAACCCTAACCACACTGCTAACCCTAATGTCTAACCCTAACCACACTGCTAACCCTAATGCCTAACCCTAACCACACTGCTAACCCTAATGCCTAACCCTAACCACACTGCTAACCCTAATGCCTAACCCTAACCACACTGCTAACCCTAATGCCTAACACTAACCACACTTCTAACCCTAATGCCTAACCCTAACCACACTGCTAACCCTAATGCCTAACCCTAACCACACTGCTAACCCTAATGTCTAACCCTAACCACACTGCTAACCCTAATGCCTAACCCTAACCACACTGCTAACCCTAATGCCTAACCCTAACCACACTGCTAACCCTAATGTCTAACCCTAACCACACTGCTAACCCTAATGCCTAACCCTAACCACACTGCTAACCCTAATGTCTAACCCTAACCACACTGCTAACCCTAATGCCTAACCCTAACCACACTGCTAACCCTAATGCCTAACCCTAACCACACTGCTAACCCTAATGTCTAACCCTAACCACACTGCTAACCCTAATGCCTAACCCTAACCACACTGCTAACCCTAATGTCTAACCCCAACCACACTGCTAACCCTAATGTCTAACCCCAACCACACTGCTAACCCTAATGTCTAACCCTAACCACATTGCTAACCCTAATGCCTAACCCTAACCACACTGCTAACCCTAATGCCTAACCCTAACCACACTGCTAACCCTAATGTCTAACCCTAACCACACTGCTAACACTAATGCCTAACCCTAACCACACTGCTAACCCTAATGCCTAACCCTAACCACACTGCTAACCCTAATGTCTAACCCTAACCACACTGCTAACCCTAATGCCTAACCCTAACCACAATGCTAACCCTAATGTCTAACCCCAACCACACTGCTAACCCTAATGCCTAACCCTAACCACACTGCTAACCCTAATGTCTAACCCCAACCACACTGCTAACCCTAATGTCTAACCCCAACCACACTGCTAACCCTAATGCCTAACCCTAACAACACTGCTAACCCTAATGTCTAACCCCAACCACACTGCTAACCCTAATGCCTAACCCTAACCACAATGCTAACCCTAATGCCTAACCCTAACCACACTGCTAACCCTAATGCCTAACCCTAACCACACTGCTAACCCTAATGTCTAACCCTAACCACACTGCTAACCCTAATGCCTAACCCTAACCACACTGCTAACCCTAATGCCTAACCACACTGCTAACCCTAACCACACTGCTAACCCTAATGCCTAACCCTAACCACACTGCTAACCCTAATGCCTAACCCTAACCACACTGCTAACCCTAATGCCTAACCCTAACCACACTGCTAACCCTAATGCCAAACCCTAACCACACTGCTAACCCTAATGTCTAACCCTAACCACACTGCTAACCCTAATGCCTAACCCTAACCACACTGCTAACCCTAATGCCTAACCCTAACCACACTGCTAACCCTAATGTCTAACCCTAACCACACTGCTAACCCTAATGCCTAACCCTAACCACACTGCTAACCCTAATGCCTAACCCTAACCACACTGCTAACCCTAACCACACTGCTAACCCTAATGTCTAACCCTAACCACACTGCTAACCCTAATGCCTAACCCTAACCACACTGCTAACCCTAATGCCTAACCCTAACCACACTGCTAACCCTCATGCCTAACCCTAACCACACTGCTAACCCTCATGCCTAACCCTAACCACAATGCTAACCCTAATGTCTAACCCTAACCACACTGCTAACCCTAATGCCTAACCCTAACCACACTGCTAACCCTAATGTCTAACCCCAACCACACTGCTAACCCTAATGTCTAACCCCAACCACACTGCTAACCCTAATGCCTAACCCTAACCACACTGCTAACCCTAATGTCTAACCCCAACCACACTGCTAACCCTAATGCCTAACCCTAACCACACTGCTAACCCTAATGTCTAACCCTCACCACACTGCTAACCCTAATGCCTAACCCTAACCACACTGCTAACCCTAATGCCTAACCACACTGCTAACCCTAATGTCTAACCCTAACCACACTGCTAACCCTAATGCCTAACCCTAACCACACTGCTAACCCTAATGCCTAACCCTAACCACACTGCTAACCCTAATGTCTAACCCTAACCACACTGCTAACCGTAATGCCTAACCCTAACCACACTGCTAACCCTAATGCCTAACCCTAACCACACTGCTAACCCTAATGCCTACTGCCACACTGCTAACCCTAACCACACTGCTAACCCTAATGTCTAACCCTAACCACACTGCTAACCCTAATGCCTAACCCTAAACCACACTGCTAACCCTAATGCCTAACCCTAACCACACTGCTAACCCTAATGTCTAACCCTAACCACACTGCTAACCCTAATGCCTAACCCTAACCACACTGCTAACGCTAATGCCTAACCCTAACCACACTGCTAACCCTAATGCCTAACCCTAACCACACTGCTAACCCTAATGCCTAACCCTAACCACACTGCTAACCCTAATGCCTAACCCTAACCACACTGCTAACCCTAATGCCTAACCCTAACCACACTGCTAACCCTAATGTCTAACCCTAACCACACTGCTAACCCTAATGCCTAACCCTAACCACACTGCTAACCCTAATGTCTAACCCCAACCACACTGCTAACCCTAATGTCTAACCCCAACCACACTGCTAACCCTAATGCCTAACCCTAACCACACTGCTAACCCTAATGTCTAACCCCAACCACACTGCTAACCCTAATGTCTAACCCCAACCACACTGCTAACCCTAACAACACTGCTAACCCTAATGTCTAACCCCAACCACACTGCTAACCCTAATGCCTAACCCTAACCACACTGCTAACCCTAATGCCTAACCCTAACCACACTGCTAACCCTAATGCCTAACCCTAACCACACTGCTAACCCTAATGTCTAACCCTAACCACACTGCTAACCCTAATGCCTAACCCTAACCACACTGCTAACCCTGATGCCTAACCACACTGCAAACCCTAATGCCTAACCCTAACCACACTGCTAACCCTAATGCCTAACCCTAACCACACTGCTAACCCTAATGTCTAACCCTAACCACACTGCTAACCCTAATGCCTAACCCTAACCACACTGCTAACCCTAATGCCTAACCCTAACCACACTGCTAACCCTAATGCCTAACCCTAACCACACTGCTAACCCTAATGCCTAACCCTAACCACACTGCTAACCCTAATGCCTAACCCTAACCACACTGCTAACCCTAATGCCTAACCCTAACCACACTGCTAACCCTAATGCCTAACCCTAACCACACTGCTAACCCTAATGCCTAACCCTAACCACACTGCTAACCCTAACGCCTAACCCTAACCACACTGCTAACCCTAACGCCTAACCCTAACCACACTTCTAACCCTAATGTCTAACCCCAACCACACTGCTAACCCTAATGCCTAACCCTAACCACACTGCTAACCCTAATGTCTAACCCCAACCACACTGCTAACCCTAATGTCTAACCCCAACCACACTGCTAACCCTAATGCCTAACCCTAACCACACTGCTAACCCTAATGTCTAACCCCAACCACACTGCTAACCCTAATGCCTAACCCTAACCACACTGCTAACCCTAATGCCTAACCCTAACCACACTGCTAACCCTAATGCCTAACCCTAACCACACTGCTAACCCTAATGTCTAACCCTAACCACACTGCTAACCCTAATGCCTTACCCTAACCACACTGCTAACCCTAATGCCTAACCACACTGCTACCCTAACCACACTGCTAACCCTAATGCCTAACCCTAACCACACTGCTAACCCTAATGCCTAACCCTAACCACACTGCTAACCCTAATGCCTAACCCTAACCACACTGCTAACCCTAATGCCTAACCCTAACCACACTGCTAACCCTAATGCCTAACCCTAACCACACTGCTAACCCTAATGCCTAACCCTAACCACACTGCTAACCCTAATGCCTAACCCTAACCACACTGCTAACCCTAATGCCTAACCCCAACCACACTGCTAACCCTAATGCCTAACCCTGACCACACTGCTAACCCTAATGCCTAAACCTAACCACACTGCTAACCCTAATGCCTAACCCTAACCACACTGCTAACCCTAATGCCTAACCCTAACCACACTGCTAACCCTAATGTCTAACCCTAACCACACTGCTAACCCTAATGCCTAACCCTAACCACACTGCTAACCCTAATGCCTAACCCCAACCACACTGCTAACCCTAATGCCTAACCCTAACCACACTGCTAACCCTAATGCCTAACCCCAACCACACTGCTAACCCTAATGCCTAACCCTAACTACACTGCTAACCCTGATGCCTAACCCTAACCACACTGCTAACCCTAATGTCTAACCCTAACCACACTGCTAACCCTAATGCCTAACCCCAACCACACTGCTAACCCTAACCCTAACCCTAACCCTAACCACACTGCTAACCCTAATGCCTAACCCTAACCACACTGCTAACCCTAATGCCTAACCCCAACCACACTGCTAACCCTAATGCCTAACCCTAACCACACTGCTAACCCTAATGCCTAACCCCAACCACACTGCTAACCCTAATGCCTAACCCTAACCACACTGCTAACCCTAATGCCTAACCCCAACCACACTGCTAACCCTAATGTCTAACCCTAACCACACTGCTAACCCTAATGCCTAACCCCAACCACACTGCTAACCCTAATGCCTAACCCCAACCACACTGCTAACCCTAATGCCTAACCCTAACCACACTGCTAACCCTAATGCCTAACCCTAACCACACTGCTAAGCCTAATGCCTAACCACACTGCTAACTCTAATGCCTAACCCTAACCACACTGCTAACCCTAATGCCTAACCCCAACCACACTGCTAACCCTAATGCCTAACCCTAACCACACTGCTAACCCTAATGCCTAACCCTAACCACACTGCTAACCCTAATGCCTAACCCTAACCTAACCTTAAGACCAAAAAGCACATTTATGTTTTCATACATTTTTACAATCTAGCCATTTTAGACTTTCCAGCTGGCCCATCTAGTGGAAATGGCTCAGTTCTGCCTCCAGGGCTAGACTCATGACAATAAATGTCAACCTGCTGCAGATGTTCGCCTTTGTCAAGGTTTAGGATAATACCATCTCATACATTTATGGTGACTCAGCAGAGACAGCAGGCAAGGCAGAATGGTAGCAGAATACAAGCACAGTGAAGTGGGAATGAACAGCATTCAGCAGGGACGTCTTCAGTGAGGTGAAACATTCAGGACGCTACTGTACACGTCAGACAATCATCAATCATATCTGTATACACAGTGCCTTCAGAAAGTATTCATACCCCTTGACTTATTCCACATTTTGTTGTGTTACAGTCTGAATTCAAAATGAATTAAACACATTTTTTATCTCGCAATATACACATACCCTATTATGACAAAGTGAAAACTTTTAGTAGAAATTTTTGCACATGTATTGAAAATGAAATACAGAAAAATCGAATTTACATAAGTATTCACACCCATTTTTTTTACATTTTACATTTTAGTCATTTAGCAGACGCTCTATCCAGACACTACAAATTGGTCATTCACCTATAATATCCAGTGGAACAACCACTTTACAATAGTGCATCTAAATCTTTTAAGGGGGGTTAGAAGGATTACCTTATCCTAACCCAGGTATTCCTTGAAGAGGTGGGGTTTCAGGTGTCTCCGGAAGGTGGTGATTGACTCCGCTGTCCTGGCGTCGTGAGGGAGCTTGTTCCACCATTGGGGTGCCAGAGCAGCGAACAGTTTTGACTGGGCTGAGCGGGAATGTTTCCTCAGAGGTAGGAGGCGAGCAGGCCAGAGGTGGATGAACGGAGTGCCCTTGTTTGGGTGTAGGGCCTGATCAGAGCCTGAAGGTACGGAGGTGCCGTTCCCCTAACAGCCCCTAACACCCTTGAGTCAATACTTTGTAGAAGAACCTTTGGCAGTGATTACAGCTGTGAGTCTTTCTGGGTAAATCTCCAAGAGCTTTCCTCACCTGGATTGTGCAACATTTGCCCATTATTATTTTCTAATTTCTTCAAGCTCTGTCAAATTGGTTGTTGATCATTGCTAGAAAACCACTTTCAGGTCTTGAAATTGATTTTCAAGTAGATTTAAGTAAAAACTGTAACTCCAGTGTAGATTTGTTTTAGGTTATTGTCCTGCTGAAAGGTGAATTCATCTCCCAGTGTCTGGTGGAAAGCAGACTGAACCAGGTTTTCCTCTAGCTCCATTCTGTTTCTTTTTATCCTGAAAAACTCTCCAGTCCTTAATGATTACAAGCATACCCATAACATGATGCTGCCATCACTAGAAAAAAAGGAGAGTGGTACTCAATAATTTGTTGTATTGGATTTGGCCCAAACATAACAATTTGTATTCAGGACAAAAAGTACATTTCTTAGCAAATTTTTTTGCAGTATTACTTTAGTGCCTTGATGCAAACAGGATATATGCTTTGTAATATTTGTATTCTGCACAGGCTTCCTTCTTTTCACTCTGTCAACTAGGTTAGTAACCCTTACCATGACATTAACCCTAACCTTAACCCGTAACCCGAACCTAAACATAACTCCTAACCCTAATTCTAACCCCTAAGCCTAAAATAGCCTTTGTCCTCATGGGGATATGGGAAATGTCCCCACGAGGGAGAATTGTCCTTGCTATCATATCCTTGTGGGGACTTTTGGGGATTTTAGGTCCCCTAAAGGATAGAAGAACCAACCCACACACACACACAGATTGGATGATGTCTTCATGTTCCTGGGAGGAGGATTTGTGACGGCCTCAAAGAGCCCATGGTGGCTTCAGTTGATCCCTGGGCTGGTTTCTCTACACCACTACACTGACTCAGTGGGCCCTCATTAAACCACCCCATAGAAAACACTGACCGGAAGAGATGACACTGGGTTGAACTGTTAGCTGGAAGCGGGGGAATCCAAACAGGGTGAAAAGTCCATTAAACTCCATTAATGGAGTGTTTTAAGAACTTGTTCGATAACCTCCCCCCCGCACCCCTAATCACTTGGTCCACCAGGCACATTCCCTAACTCCATCTATGAATCCGAGAGTGCTTACATTTCCCCAGCTCCATCCTCCAGCTTTTATTTTTTCTTCTTTTTTTGGGGTGGATCAGCTTAATATTGAGGAAAGAATATTGCTTCCATCAACGTAATTGTCTGCATCATTTCCAATCCCCCATATATTTTTGGGGTAAATATATATATCCCTACACGCATGCATACATATACACATATATACATACACATACCTATATAGACATACTTTTTTAAAGAATATACCTTTATTATTATTCCCTGCAAACCCTACCACCGATCCCCCAATTGGAGTAAACTAATAAACACTTCGGCTTTTACCTTCAATTTATTCATTTTATACACATTTTACAGACACATTTTACAGATTTTTGTTTGTTTTTAGTCCTTCCTCTATTTCTGATGTCCATCCAGTTTGATTTCTCTTTGTAACTGTGCTATTTCACTAAAGTTCTGAAGCTATATACATTTTACAGACCCCGTATGTTTTACATTGTTTATCTTGTTATTAGTCCCACCCTTCAGCTCCATTCAACCCCTCCCATCTCTCTCAACATCATCCATTTCGGATTTCTATTTGCCATATATTTTTCAACTGTACTGTGATGCTTCACAAAACAATTGAACCTTTCTATTCTCATAGCTTCTACAGATTGTAAATTAAAAATAAACATTTTTTCTAAAATAATTATTATATTATTGATTGATTGACTATGGCTTTTCAAATCACCCATTATTGCTATCTGCAGCGTTAGTTCTAGGCAAATGTTGCAATTCTTCAGCCATTCCTGGACCTGTGACCAAAAACGAGCTACGTATGGACAATACCAAAATAAATGATCTATTGACTCTGCCTCCTCACAGCAGCCTCCCATCCTCCAGCTTACCAAACAAAGGTCAGACTGTTTAAATGAGATATTGTGCCATTCTTGGACAACTATTGGGGAAAAGCTGTAACAATCCGTGGTGAATCTGAAACAGCAGATTGGCTGTAGATGTAGAATGTGAGAGGACAGGTATACCACACATGTCCTCTGATGGAGCTGACGGCTCTGAACCTCTTTTCCAAGAAAGACCAGGAAAAAACTAAACGCCCGTTTACAGCTGAGGACGACACAATTTGGTCCACATCTCTCTCTCTCTCTCTCTCTCTCTCTCTCTCTCTCTCTCTCTCTCTCTCTCTCTCTCTCTCTCTCTCTCTCTCTCTCTCTCTCTCTCTCTCTCTCTCTCTCTCTCTCTCTCTCTCTCTCTCTCTCTCTCTCTCTCTCTCTCTCTCTCTCTCTCTCTCTCTCTCCTGTTATTTCCGTGTTTAGCGTTATGCCCTACAGGACTGTCTGTCGTCGTTGTGTTTTTGTATACGTTTTTGGTTTCCCTTCTTTATCCTAATAAAAGAAGATGAGTGTACATATACCCGCTGCGTTTGGTCTCAACCCTTCGACTACCGTGACACTCTCAGACACACAATGTAATTATACTGTTCATGCCTTGTTGAAAAGATTGAACTTAGTGTCTTCACTATAGCTAACAACCATCTATTATCCCTCGGGCAATTACAGCAGGGTATTACAGCAGGGTGTTACAGCAGGGTATTAGACCAGAGTATTACAGCAGTGTGTTACAGCAGGGTATTACAGCAGGGTATTACAGCAGGGTATTACAGCAGGGTGTTACAGCAGGGTATTACAGCAGGGTGTTACAGCAGGGTATTAGACCAGAGTATTACAGCAGTGTGTTACAGCAGGGTATTAGACCAGAGTATTACAGCAGGGTATTACAGCAGGGTATTACAGCAGGGTGTTACAGCAGGGTGTTACAGCAGGGTATTACAGCAGGGTGTTACAGCAGGGTGTTACAGCAGGGTGTTACAGCAGGGTATTAGACCAGGGTGTTACAGCAGGGTATTACAGCAGGGTGTTACAGCAGGGTATTAGACCAGGGTATTACAGCATCTGATTGGATAAGTTCAGGTTCTAGAGCTCCATCTCATTGTTTCAATACATTTTGTCCCTATTGAACACAGCCCAGGTTTGACGTCAGCACAAGGTGAATGTAGAGAATTTATAATGTTCCCTGTTCCCTGTTGCTGCATTGCAGAGCTCTGTCTCCAGCTGCAGCCAGTCAGTTAGTCAGACAGCCAGGCCAGCGAGCCAGTCAGGTTAGACAGTCAGTCAATCAGCCAGCCAGCAGGTCAGTCAGGTCAGCCAGCCATGTCAGACAGCCAGTCAGCCAGGTCAGACATGCCTTTCACCCAAACAAAGACATTAGTGCAGCAGTCTACTGTAGGACCTTGCATAACAACAGTAAGAAAGTGACAGCCTGAGTCACTAGCCATTACAGTCATTAGGCCTGCAGGACAGTTACTTACAGTTATTGTCCCCTCAACTGAGTGTCTGTGTGTGTGTGTGTGTGTGTGTGTGTGTGTGTGTGTGTGTGTGTGTGTGTGTGTGTGTGTGTGTGTGTGTGTGTGTGTGTGTGTGTGTGTGTGTGTGTGTGTCTGTGTGTGTGTGTGTGTGTGTGTGTGTGTGTATGTATGTGTCTCTGTGTGTGTGCGTGTGTATGTGTCTCTGTGTGTGTGTGTGTGTGTGTGTGTGTATGTGTCTCTTTGTGTGTGTGTGTCTCTGTGTGTGTGTGTGTGTCTCTCTGTGTGTGTGTGTGTGTGTGTGTGTGTCTCTGTGTGTGTGTGTGTGTGTCTCTGTGTGTGTGTGTGTGTGTGTGTGTGTCTCTGTGTGTGTGTGTGTGTGTGTCTGTGTGTGTATGTGTATGGGTCAGACAGACATATATGACATGACATGACATGACATGACATGACATGACCAGAGGCCATTACAGTCCCACTAATGGACGTCAGGCTAAGTGACATCAACAACTCAATAATACCGTGTTGCTGGTCAGTGTTGAAGGAATAAAGCCAGTCATGGCCTTTCTGGTTGGACTGTTACTTAACTCTGATTGGTCAGGTTGGACTGTTTCTAAACTTTGATTGGTCATGTTGGTTTGTTTCTAAGTTCTGATTGGTCAGGACAGGAGCAGATCAGTTGTTGGCTGTTGCTGTTGGGCTGTCAGGCTAATAACCTGCACTGGGATTTTAACATGTTTTCTGTTGGCTGGGGGATTACTGGTGAGAGAACAGGTTTCTACTATTCACACTCACAGGCAAATCACACAATTGCTGTCAATAACCTTCTGGTTAAAAATGCCCATGAATTATAATCCACAAAATAATTGACATTTCCTGTTGATGCAGGATTATTTCCCTGTTGTAGTAAACTGGCTCAAATGAAGATCCTACATCTGTACCATCATTTCAGCTAAAGCTCTCTTTACAAGTGTTTGTTCTCTCTGGTCTTACCTGATGAGTTGCTGATGGACTTAACCACTTCTGAACACAATGGTAGGAATCAGAGCACTGATGAGGAAAACCTCCTGGTTCCACCTATAGGGAGAGAGAATGTTAGAACTAACAGAGAACAGTCATAACACACACACACCACACACACACACACACACACACACACACACACACACACACACACACACACACACACACACACACACACACACCACACACACACACACACTCGTTGCCAGATCACCATTCCCCCTACTCTAAATCATGTCCGTGGTTAAGTGACTAGATACTGTACCAGACTGACAGTATGTCTACTCAAACACAATGGTTGGATGAATGTTCCTGGCAGACTTATAGAGGACTACAGGAGGAGGAGTTAAGCTGATCAGGGTTTTCCTGAAGCATGCTACTTACACTGCAGTGTGGAGCAGTGGGCCAAGCCTGGAGGCTTTCATGTAGAAACCTCCTAGTTTGACTAAGAGTGTTTGTGACTGATCCTATCTACTCTATCTAGGATAATTAAGCCCGGACTGTATCCCAATCTCTATAGCAGACTTCTATGGGTAGTACTATGGGACAAAGGGGCAATCCACAATTACTACAACAACTCCTCACATTATCCAGCAGTGACGAGGGGCCCATGTGAGCACATCCACCACAGATAACAACAATGGGTTTGTTTGGCCCCAGCGACAGACAGTCTGGTTCTTAGGCTGGGAGCCTCTTCAGGGAGCTGGTTCTACATTCATCACCCAGCACAGTCAGGGGCCCCTGGCAGGACCAAGCGCAACATGGCCATTCACACTGACCATCACAGCTACAGGGGAGAGGGGAGAGGGGGAAGACAGGAAGAGGGGAGAAGGGGATGAGGGGAAGGGGAGAAGGGGATGAGGGGAAGGGGAGAAGGGGACGAGGGGAAGGGTAGAATGGGACGAGGGGAAGGGTAGAAGGGGACGAGGGGAAGGGGAGAAAGGGATGAGGGGAAGGGGAGAAGGGGACGAGGGGAAGGGTAGAAGGGGACGAGGGGAAGGGTAGAAGGGGACGAGGGGAAGGGTAGAAGGGGACGAGGGGAAGGGGAGAAGGGGACGAGGGGAAGGGGAGAAGGGGACGAGGGGAAGGGTAGAAGGGGACGAGGGGAAGGGTAGAAGGGGATGAGGGGAAGGGGAGAAGGGGATGAGGGGAAGGGTAGAAGGGGACGAGGGGAAGGGGAGAAGGGGACGAGGGGAAGGGTAGAAGGGGACGAGGGGAAGGGTAGAAGGGAAGACGAGGGGAAGGGGAGAAGGGGACAGGAAGGGGAGAAGGGGACGAGGGGAAGGGGAGAAGGGGACGAGGGGAAGGGTAGAAGGGGACGAGGGGAAGGGGAGAAGGGGATGAGGGGAAGGGTAGAAGGGGATGAGGGGAAGGGTAGAAGGGGATGAGGGGAAGGGTAGAAGGGGAGAAGGGGATGAGGGGAAGGGGAGAAGGGTAGAAGGGGATGAGGGGAAGGGGAGAAGGGGATGAGGGGAAGGGGAGAAGGGGAGAAGGGGAGAAGGGGATGAGGGGAAGGGGAGAAGGGGATGAGGGGAAGGGTAGAAGGGGATGAGGGGAAGGGGAGAAGGGGATGAGGGGAAGGGGAGAAGGGGATGAGGGGATGAGGGGAAGGGGAGAAGGGGAGAAGGGGAAGGGGAGAAGGGGACGAGGGGAGAAGGGGACGAGGGGGGAAGGGGACGAGGGGAAGGGGACGAGGGGACGAGGGGAAGGGGAGAAGGGGAGAAGGGGACGAGGGGAAGGGTAGAAGGGGGCGAGGGGAAGGGGAGAAGGGGACGAGGGGAGAAGGGGACGAGGGGAAGGGGACGAGGGGACGAGGGGAAGGGGAGAAGGGGAGAAGGGGACGAGGGGAAGGGTAGAAGGGGGCGAGGGGAAGGGTAGAAGGGGACGAGGGGAAGGGTAGAAGGGGGCGAGGGGAAGGGGAGAAGGGGACAAGGGGAAGGGGAGAAGGGTGACACAACCAACCCAACCAGGCCTGGGGATGTAACCATGTTTTTCTGCCAGAAATCCCCAGCAACATGTCAAAGTGAGTTTCTAGGTTTCTAAAGATTGTCCATATTCACACAGGAGGAGGAGGGGTCCGTATTCACACAGGAGGAGGAGGGGTCCGTATTCACACAGGGGGAGGAGGGGTCCGTATTTACACAGGAGGAGGAGGGGTCCGTATTCACACAGGGGGAGGAGGGGTCCGTATTCACACAGGAGGAGGAGGGGTCCGTATTTACACAGGGGGAGGAGGGGTCCGTATTCACACAGGAGGAGGAGGGGTCCGTATTCACACAGGGGGAGGAGGGGTCCGTATTCACACAGGAGGAGGAGGGGTCAGTATTCACACAGGAGGAGGAGGGGACCGTATTCACACAGGAGGAGGAGGGGTCCGTATTCACACAGGAGGAGGAGGGGTCCGTATTCACACAGTAGGAGGGGGGGTCCGTATTCACACAGGGGATCAGGAGAGAGGAGGAGGAGGGGTCCGTATTCACACAGGAGGAGGAGGGGTCCATATTCACACAGGAGGAGGAGGGGTCCGTATTCACACAGGAGGAGGAGGGGTCCGTATTCACACAGTAGGAGGGGGGGTCCGTATTCACACAGGGGATCAGGAGAGAGGAGGAGGAGGGGTCCGTATTCACACAGGAGGAGGAGGGGTCCATATTCACACAGGAGGAGGAGGGGTCCGTATTCACAGAGGAGGAGGAGGGGTCCGTATTCACAGAGGGGATCAGGAGAGAGGAGGAGGGGTCCGTATTCACACAGGGGGATCAGGAGAGAGGAGGAGGAGGGGTCCGTATTCACACAGGGGATCAGGAGAGAGGAGGTGGAGGGGTCCGTATTCACACAGGGGATCAGGAGAGAGGAGGTGGAGGGGTCCGTATTCACACAGGGGATCAGGAGAGAGGAGGAGGAGGGGTCCGTATTCACACGGGATCAGGAGAGAGGAGGAGGGAGGAGAGAGTTTGGGAAGGAGTTTGCAAAGAGAGGAGAGAGAGAGGGGGGGAGAGAGGGGGGAGAGAGGGGGGTAAAGAGAGATGGGGAAGGAGAGAGGGATGTGGAAGGAGAGAGATTTGGGGACATCTGCTCAGAGCAGCCATGACAATCAGAGATCACAGGAGCAGACAGACAAAGTCCCCTTCACCGAATGCACCACAGCCAGCCTGGTTCAGGGATGGCGTGAAAGGTTCCAGGCTCACAGCAACAGCAGCCATTGTTTTGGCACAGAGAGAGTCAGTCAGGTACAACAGTAGTTGTCAGTGAGCCTTGTCTTGGTCTGTTGCTAAGTGTTAGATCTCTAAGATTAGAAAACACAAGCAGACAGATGGTTGTAGGGACATGCTCCCTCGCTGGACATATTCTGCTCTGGTATCAACTAGTCTAGTCTAGCCCCACCATCATCATCAATATCATCATCCTCTCCATCTGTTGTCATTGTGTAGTGATTTGAACTCACCGATATGCTTGATCATTTATATGAATGAGAAAACACAGAAATAAACCTATTAGTTTAGGTGTTTACATTTAGTCATTTATCAGACGCACATATCCAGATCCACTTACAGTAGTGAGTACATACATTTTCATACTGGTCCCCCATGGGAATAGAACCCACAACCCTGGTGTTGCATGTACCATGCTCTATCAACTGAGGTTTTACAGCAATAAACATATTAGTTTAGGATTTACAGGAATTGCAGAAGAATGATTCGTGGCAATATTAATCTACAGGAGACCTACACCAGTAGATCTCTACCGTAGCTACATTCACCTACAGGAGACCTACACCAGTAGATCCCTACAGTAACTACACATCTACAGGAGACCTACACCAGTAGATCCCTACAGGAGACCTACACCAGTAGATCTCTACCGTAGCTACATTCACCTACAGGAGACCTACACCAGTAGATCCCTACAGTAGCTACATTCACCTACAGGAGACCTACACCAGCAGATCCCTACAGGAGACCAACACCAGTAGATCCCTACAGGAGACCTACACCAGTAGATCCCTACAGTAACTACACATCTACAGGAGACCTACACCAGTAGATCCCTACAGTAACTACACATCTACAGGAGACCTACACCAGTAGATCCCTACAGTAGCTACATTCATATACAGGAGATGTACACCAGTAGATCCCTACAGGAGACCTACACCAGTAGATCCCTACAGTAGCTACATTAATCTACAGGAGACCTACACCAGTAGATCCCTACAGTAGATACATTCACCTACAGGATACCTACACCAGCAGATCCCTACAGGAGACCTACACCAGTAGATCCCTACAGGAGACCTGCACCAGTAGATCCCTACAGCAGCTAAATTGATCTACAGGAGACCTACACCAGTAGATCCCTACAGTAGCTATATTAATCTACAGGAGACCTACATCAATAGATCCCTACAGGAGACCTACAACAGTAGATCCCTACAGTAGCTATATTAATCTACAGGAGACCTACACCAGTAGATCCCTACAGGAGACCTACACCAGTAGATCCCTACAGTAGCTTTATTAATCTACAGGAGACCTACACCAGTAGATCCCTACAGGAGACCTACACCAGTAGATCCCTACAGTAGCTACATTAATCTACAGGAGACCTACACCAGTAGATCCCTACAGTAGCTATATTAATCTACAGGAGACCTACACCAGTAGATCCCTACAGGAGACCTACACCAGTAGATCCCTACAGTAGCTATATTAATCTACAGGAGACCTACACCAGTAGATCCCTACAGGAGACCTACCACAGTAGATCCCTACAGTAGCTATATTAATCTACAGGAGACCTACACCAGTAGATCCCTACAGGAGACCTACACCAGTAGATCCCTACAGTAGCTACATTAATCTACAGGAGACCTACACCAGTAGATCCCTACAGGAGACCTACACCAGTAGATCCCTACAGTAGCTATATTAATCTACAGGAGACCTACACCAGTAGATCCCTACAGGAGACCTACACCAGTAGATCCCTACAGTAGCTACATTAATCTACAGGAGACCTACACCAGTAGATCCCTACAGTAGCTACATAAATCTACAGGAGACCTACACCAGTAGATCCCTACAGTAGCTATATTAATCTACAGGAGACCTACACCAGTAGATCCCTACAGGAGACCTACACCAGTAGATCCCTACAGTAGCTATATTAATCTACAGGAGACCTACACCAGTAGATCCCTACAGGAGACCTACACCAGTAGATCCCTACAGTAGCTACATTAATCTACAGGAGACCTACACCAGTAGATCCCTACAGGAGACCTACACCAGTAGATCCCTACAGTAGCTACATTAATCTACAGGAGACCTACACCAGTAGATCCCTACAGGAGACCTACACCAGTAGATCCCTACAGTAGCTATATTAATCTACAGGAGACCTACACCAGTAGATCCCTACAGGAGACCTACACCAGTAGATCCCTACAGTAGCTACATTAATCTACAGGAGACCTACACCAGTAGATCCCTACAGGAGACCTACACCAGTAGATCCCTACAGTAGCTATATTAATCTACAGGAGACCTACACCAGTAGATCCCTACAGGAGACCTACACCAGTAGATCCCTACAGTAGCTACATTAATCTACAGGAGACCTACACCAGTAGATCCCTACAGGAGACCTACACCAGTAGATCCCTACAGTAGCTACATTAATCTACAGGAGACCTACACCAGTAGATCCCTACAGGAGACCTACACCAGTAGATCCCTACAGTAGCTATATTAATCTACAGGAGACCTACACCAGTAGATCCCTACAGGAGACCTACACCAGTAGATCCCTACAGTAGCTACATTAATCTACAGGAGACCTACACCAGTAGATCCCTACAGGAGACCTACACCAGTAGATCCCTACAGTAGCTACATTAATCTACAGGAGACCTACACCAGTAGATCCCTACAGGAGACCTACACCAGTAGATCCCTACAGTAGCTATATTAATCTACAGGAGACCTACACCAGTAGATCCCTACAGGAGACCTACACCAGTAGATCCCTACAGTAGCTATATTAATCTACAGGAGACCTACACCAGTAGATCCCTACATTAACTACACATCTACAGGAGACCTACACCAGTAGATCCCTACAGGAGACCTACACCAGTAGACCCCTACATTAGCTATATTCATACATACTACATTGCTGAAGGACAACCTAGCATAACAAGCAACCTACCAGTGCCACAAAACCTTAGGCTTATAGCTGAACCAGTTGTTTTATCAATCCATGTACTTCTTTGTAATTGTGTTCCAGAAGCAGTGATGTTTCAGTGACTTTTCCCCTATAGTCTCACAGCAGACAGCAGGGAGCTGTGTACTGTGTAATCAGTGTGGTCCTTCACAATGAGACCGTCTAGGAGGAGGCTGAACCTCTACATTAGAGATCAGATCTACTGTTTCTAATGCGTCTACTGGGGCTGCCCCCCCCACACACACACATCCAGCCTAGCCGGTACATACACTGTACTAGCAGGTACATACACTGTACTAGCAGGTACATACACTGTACTAGCCGGTACATACACTGTACTAGCAGGTACATACACTGTACTAGCAGGTACATACACTGTACTAGCCGGTACATACACTGTACTAGCCGGTACATACACTGTACTAGCCGGTACATACACTGTACTAGCAGGTACAAACACTGTACTAGCAGGTACATACACTGTACTAGCAGGTACATACACTGTACAGGGTCTGGAGGCAGCTCTACTTCAGAGAGTGGCCAGGTGTGAGATGTACAGACAGTCCAATAACAGCCTCAATATCTCCTACTTCAACAGCAACATTTACAGTGAGACATATGGTCTGCAACAAAACATCCAGTACAGAAATAATGTATAGCACCTTGTATTCCACATGATGTCATCCCGTACTCATCGACCGTATAACCCGCTGTATCATCAGATCACACACTATGTTGGTGGAAGTCATGGCACAGAACACATATTGATTATATTTCAATGGACCGTTGGCCTCACAAAATATATTTCCATGAATGGACATTAAAGTAAGGTATCCATACAGGACATTTCTGCGACATGCTTCATGTTGTCTGTTGGATACGTCCATGTTTTGAAACACAGAAGCACTGTTACATGAACATAACAGTCGTCCTCTATCCCAGCTCTTACAGCACGATCCCTCCCTGGCATGGCAACAGTTAGTAATGAACCACCACCACAGAGCCCGTCCTGCTGCCAAGCTGTGACCTTCCTCCAAGGGCATGGGGTTGGCACCATGCCCCCCGCCTGGGTGAGAACACCCTGCTGGCATAGGGAGGGGGACACAGAGGGGCACTGCCCTGTTAGCAGAGCCTGGGTGAGATAGAGAGGGAGGGAGGGAGGGAAAGGGACACAGGGATTTGTTTGTGTCCCAAAATGGGTGCGGGGGAACACAGATGTCCCCCTCTGCATCCCCCCGACCCTCTACTGCGTTCGCGTGTCAGCGTCTGTTTGTTCCCAGGAAAGAGAGGTTGCCTCAGAGCATACCAGAGAGAGAGAGAGAGAGAGAGAGAGCGAGAGAGAGAGAGAGAGAGAGCGAGAGAGAGAGAGAGAGAGAGAGAGAGAGAGAGAGAGCGAGAGAGAGAGAGAGAGAGAGCGCGAGAGAGAGAGAGCGAGAGAGAGAGAGAGAGAGAGAGCGAGAGAGAGAGAGAGCGAGAGAGAGAGAGAGAGAGAGAGAGAGAGAGAGCGAGAGAGAGAGAGAGAGAGAGAGAGAGAGAGAGAGAGAGAGAGAGAGAGAGAGAGAGAGAGAGATGAGAGGGGACTGTGGATGTGACAGATGTCCTACCCTGGTGGCTCTGCATGTGCCGCTGGTGAGGGTATGTGGTGAGTGTAGGGAAGGAGGGAGTGTGTCTGTGTGGGTGTGTGTATCGGAGCGAAAGGACACACTCACAGACACACTCACAGACACACTCACAGACACACACACACAGACTAGTTCTGAGCGATTAGTGCTTTTTGAGGTCGGTTCAATTTCGGTTTCGATAATTCTTTTCCACATTAAATGCACTATGCATTATGTGGGTTGAATGCTGTAACAACACAGTACATAAACAATGAATAAAGTCCCATGATGGTAGTGACTGACCATTACTGCGCATCACTTATTAACCATCATTTACTCACTTTACTTAAATTCAATATTTCACTTGTTGTGTATATTACAGTAGTTTTATTTGATGACTTTATTATTTCATTTCAAATCATCTTCTCTCTACAGAACTGCTGCCTATGCTGTCTGACAAAATCACTATTTTAGACGTTCTTCAAAGTAAATAAGAGATACTTTTATGACTGCTGAATACCAACTATCAATCCCTCAGATCATGTATTTTCAGGAGGAGATACCTCGTGAAGAAACTGCTCTCTCCTTCTCCATTGCACATTCTTCTGTCTCTTTTACGTAGCAGGCGTAAAACACAGGCCGTGTTCGAGAGGATCAAAACCGTAATGCATCATGGGTAAATGATGACTGACTGATTGATCTACAAATAATAATGAATAGTTATTTATGATGCAAGAAGATTTGTAGATCAGTCGGTTGGTGGTTGCCTGCACTGTCGGCTGCAATGTCGAACAAGCCTGCAGACCGAACAAATAGGCTGTAATGGATTATGTAGTTAATTACCATGTTTTCGGCATTAAACTATGTAGAATCTTGGCTTTTTGGAAACTACAACTCCCTACTACATCACACAGTTTGAGCTTGATCAGATTTATCTGTAGAGTAACTGCGCAATGTGGGCATTAAGCTCAAATCCCCCAAAATAAAAAATAATAGTTTTGTTTATTCACACACACACACACACACACACACACACACACACACACACACACACACACACACACACACACACACACACACACACACACACACACACACACACACACACACACGGGCCCATGCAGCATTACTTCTTCCTCCTGTTCGTCAAAAACACCAGTACTGTTTGCTGCTGTATGTGACAGTGGGAAACGTCACAAGCTTTCATAGACAGCCAAAGATGGGGGACAATATGAGAAATGTGTTGTGTGGTCTGTGTAAATCCCTCAGAGCCACCGACAAGCATGAAGCATCATCCCACTCTAAGACGGCTGAACATACCTACACATCTCTTTCACTCTCAATTCAGTGTTTTGTCTAAAGACTCAACAATTGAAGGAAAATGTCATCAACTTGTGTGAGCCTCCTATCTCCTCAAACACACACAGCGCGAGGAGAGTCGCCGGGCTGTCCTAGCGCTTGAATAATCAATGCCGTCTAGACACTGAGCGTCACTACATCTCTCTGAGAGGAAAAACAGGATACCTAACACACAGCTGCAGAGGCCATCCTCACACTCACTACTTTCACTGCATATCAGTTATGTCAGAAACTATCACTGCTGGCTGTACTATATAGATCCTGTTCTTGGAAGCTAACAAACGGGAGATACTGTATGTCTGGTCCAGAAAACATTCTGCTTATTAGGGATTCTGATTGTTAACCTGTTAACTGACATATTCAGCAATAGGAGAGAATGAGGGGAGAAAGAAGACAGAGAGAGAAAAAGAGAAAGAGAGAAAGAGAAAGAGAAAGAGAAAGAGAAGAGAGAGAGAGAGAGAGAGAGAGAGAGAGAGAGAGAGAGAGAGAGAGAGAGATGCTAGCAGCATAGCAATGAGCCGGTAGTTTTTCGGCAGCCTGCTAGCCTGTATCCACAGACAATAAAGTGACACCCTGCATTTGTGTCTCGTCACTCCAGTCGGCGTCTAGTCTAGGGCAGAATACACAGACACAGACTCTTTGACTTGTTGGAGCTTAAGATTGTCACTGTACCCTGCATTTACATCTGCAACCTTGTGCATGTGACTAATAAACTCTCTAAATCTCTAAATCTACACAGACACAGACACACACACAGACACAGACATAGACACACACACAGACACACACACAGACACATACACACCTTACCTGGCGAGATTGGGCAGCTACCTTTCTGCGATTTTGTCTGCAATGATTTGAGTAAGGGAGGAGGCTTGGAGTCCTGTAGAGAGAGAGAAAGAGAGAGCGAAGGAAAGAGAGAATGTGAGAAAGAGAGAAATAAAAAAAGAGAGTAAGTCAGAAAGTCATAGGTAGGTGAGAGACACGACTCTGAGAGAGGCTGATTCTATCCACCGGTAGGAGAGAACACACACACACACTCCCTCACACATGCACCAGCACACAGCCTCTGAAGTGTGGGCTCGCACTCCGCCTCACACACACACACCCTGAGCCGCTAACAAGCCGAAGTATGATGCTGCATCAGAGAGAAGGAAAGGAGAAAAGAGGGGGTTGGGTTGGGAGGAGTCTCTCCATGGCTGAAATTGTTTGTGTGTGTGTGTGTGTGTGTGTGTGTGTGTGTGTGTGTGTGTGTGTGTGTGTGTGTGTGTGTGTGTGTGTGTGTGTGTGTGTGTGTGTGTGTGTGTGTATTGAGTAGGGGTGCAGGGCTTACCCAATGCCTCATGCTGAATAATTTTTCTGTCCCTGTGCTAATTTGTAGGCAGGGCTGACAGCGGCAGAGAGACAAAGAACTATACTGCAGAACCACACAGACAAAAAGAGACAGGGAGGACTGTGGAATCACACAGACAGAGAGAGACAGAGAGGACTGTGGAATCACACAAACAGAGAGAGAATGAGAAGACTGTAGAATCACACAGACCGAGAGAGAAAGAGAGGACTGTAGAATCACACAGACAGAGAGAGACAGAGAGGACTGTGGAATCACACAGACAGAGATAGGAAGAGAGGACTGTGGAATCCCACAGACCGAGAGAGAAAGAGAGGACTGTGGAATAACACAGACAGAGAGAGACAGAGAGGACTGTAGAATCACACAGACAGAGAGAGAGAGAAAGAGGGGACTGTGGAACCACACAGACAGAGAGAGAAGGAGAGGACTGTGGAACCACACAGACAGAAAGAGAGGACTGTGGAATCACACAAACAGAGAGAAAGAGAGGACTGTAGAATCACACAGAGAGAGAAAGAGAGGACTGTAGAATCACAGACAGAGAGAGAAAGAGAGGACTGTGGAACCACACAGGCAGAGAGAGAAAGAGAGGACTGTGGAACCACACAGACAGAGAGAGAAAGAGAGGACTGTGGAACCACACAGACAGAGAGAGAAAGAGAGGACTGTGGAATCTGCAGAAGCACACTGCTAATACTACTAATACAGCCTGCTGAAATCCTCCTCCCATTCCCATTACACTAACCTCATACCACACAATGAGATGCAGTGAAACCTCTGCAGTAGAGATACTGTATGTGACATTGTGACCTAGTGTTACAGTTGAACAACAACTAGTTGCTATGATATCCATTTCTTAAGGAGTTAGTCCCTAGAAACCATATCATCTATTCATTTATTAAGGAGTTTCTCCATAGAAACCATATCACTGTCACATCCTGACCAGTAAGGGGTTATTTGTTCTTATAGTTTGGTCAGGACGTGGCAGGGGGGTTTTGTTTTATGTGGTTCAGGGTGTGTTTGTGTATGTGTTCATGTAGAGGGGGTATTTGGTTTATATGGTTCGGGGTGGCTGTGTATGTAGAGGGGTATTTGATTTATTAGTCCAGGGTTTTGGTTATTGTTCTATGTTAGTTTAGTTCTAGTGTTCAGTCTAGTCATTTGTATTTCTATGTTTAGTTAATTGGTGTTGGGGCCTTCAGTTGGGGTAGCTGTCTATCGTTGCCTCTGATTGAAGGTCCTATAAATAGGTATGTGTTTGTCATGGGATTTTGTGGGAGATTGTTGCTGTGTATAGCTTTGTGCCTTACCGGCCTGTTCTTTGTCGTCATGGTTTTTTTTGTATACGTTTTGGTTTTCCTTCTTTGTCCTTTAATAAAAGAAGATGAGCATACGTTTTCCCGCTGCGTCTTGGTCTAAACCCTATGACACCCGTGACAATCACCTATTCATTTCTTAAGGAGTCCATAGAAACCAACCATATCACCTACTCATTTCTTAAGGAGTCCATAGATACCAACCATATCACCTACTCATTTCTTAAGGAGTTTGTCCATAGAAACCAACCATATCACCTACTCATTTCTTAAGGAGTCCATAGAAACCAACCATATCACCTACTCATTTCTTAAGGAGTCCATAGATACCAACCATATCACCTACTCATTTCTTAAAAAGTTTGAAGTGGAAACCACAGCACCTATCAATTTCTTAAGGAGTTTGTCCATAGAAACAGTAGCACCAATCCATTTGTTAAGGAGTGTGTCCATAGAAACAGTAGCACCGATCCATTTGTTAAGGAGTTTGAAGTAGAGCGTGCTCCCACATCTCCTATTCATACCACAATGGTGTGATGTCCAAGCGAGTGGCATGGACCAAGATAAGGGAGAGGGAAGGAGGACTATGGAAAAAGGAGAGAGAGAGAGGAGGGACGGTAGCGTTTGCTCCCTCTCCCTTCCTCCTATTTCCCTCCCATCCTGACATAGTAAGTGGTTGTTCAAGACCAGGACAGACCAGGATAGTGGACCAGGACAGACCAGGATAGCCAGGACAGACCAGGACAGACCATTGTGGACTAGGACAGCCAGGACAGACCAGGACAGCCAGGATGGACCGGGACAGTGGACCAGGATAGTGGACCAGGACAGCCAGGACAGACCAGGACAGACCATAGTGGACCAGGACAGACTAGGACAGCCAGGACAGACCAGGTCCATGGACCGGGACAGTGGACCAGGACAGACCAGGACAGTGGACCAGGACCAACCTCAGCCTCAGTCTCTAATAAACATGTCACTGTCTCAGAACTTCAGGTCATCATCCTCTACATGCCCAAAAACAATAGTGATGGGGTGAAAACACGCGACTTTAACAATGGTCTAGATGTCAATTCTACAGCAAACATCCTAATACAAATGCTGCCTAAGCCTCATATGGCAGTAGTCCTAGCCCAGCAGAAAATGATCCCCACCACTCCCTATGGACTAACTCAGTGAGTTAAAGGGGTAAAGGGGTGAAAGGGTTAATGAAACCCCAGTGAGGTGCAGACAAAGTCCTGTCAACACTGCCTGAGCAGACCCATGCCAGCCTTGATTAGAACCTGCTGCAGCAGCTAAGTGCTAACGCTAAGCCATGTGCCTAGTGAGTTAGCGTAGCTGCTAGCAGCTAATCTTCCTCAGCAGCCACTGGGGAAGCAGCTGCCGCACAGCGCCAATCTGCTCCCACATTGTCAACAGACAGGCAGATACCGGCTGCAGCCACCACACTGCATATTAGGTCTTCACACTTTATTTACCCACCAGCACTGTGACATCTGCTCCCTTTTAGCCCTAGACAAACACATCATTAAATGTTAGCCTAGTGTGTTAGCGGCTAGTTAGCAACTAGGCTAGTGGTTTTAGCCTGAAGGTGTTGTAGCACATGCTAAATGGTTCATAGGGGTCTCAGAGGAAGCATCTCTGAAAGAGACATACAGGAATTTCTATGGTGTTCAGGAGTGCATTATGGGCTCAAATCCCATTGCTGAGCCCAGGCTAATCTCAAATTAAAAGGTAATCCCATTGGCAGGATTGGAGGGTGCAGGGGGTGATTGAGACAGTCAAATTGAAGTAACACTGTGATCTGGATTAGAGGAGCAGATCATATAATCTCAGTTCAACTAGATCGTGTTCTGAATCATCCAGATATGTATTATAGATTAAACTCTACTTTTGTGAATGAAAGACAACCCAAAAAACATTGGTGAGCATGTGACTATTCCTTCGACCAAATCTACTGATGACTCATACATACAGCACCTACCCCTCCTTCCATTCTACACTGTTGACATTGTTTTGAACATGGTTAGGAGTGGTAGGGAAGATGTTTGATGTAAAGAGTGCTGTCTAAGCCATTCAGTTTATAGTTCCTCTCCAACACTTATATCCTGTTTACACCTTTGTCAAACAATCCCTCTTCACCTGTAGGGAAGAGCCTACCCATCCTCCATCTCTCCATAACCACTGACACCAGCTGTTCCTCTGGCACCTTTCTGGCTGCACATAGGTCTGTCTGTCTGGGTAATCCTACCGTATGAAGCCTTCCTGGACCACATTGCATCACAGAGGCCACACCGACCAACATGGCACCAGCAGTGGAACTGAACCTCAGCTGAGCAGCAAGGCTACTTTATGGATTCCCTTTAGAATCTAATCTAGCTGTGCAGGGCTGGAGGGCTGGAGGGTAGGAAAACAAACTGGTGTCTGAATGAGTGTGGTTTAGAGTGCCATTATTGCCACGTAAGAAATGTGAATACTGCTAATGTGCCACTCAGAGCGTAATCTCAGGCACTAGACAATTCCTCCCCAAACTCTAGCCTGGGAAACTGAGCAAGGGATACCTCATAACATGATGCTACAGTCAATCTCCACTACCAGTGTAACGGACATTGACGGTAAATCAGAGGACTGATCAACTAAAAGACACGGGTCTGGATATTGACAGACCCTGACATCTCCCTGTATGCCAACTCATTAGTCATGGTCAAGGCCATGCTCATTGGTCAGGTGTCTTAAAGGGATAGTTCACCCAAATATTAGCATTTTCCACACATCATGTCCAAATCATCCAAAAGTATTTAAAATTGACTGTAAAGCTCGACAAAGTCACTTGTGCAAACAGTGCCAGAGAAACTAAACCCAATCATTTTTTATTTACATTTTATTTAACCTTTATTTAACTAGGCAAGTCAGTTAAGAACAAATTATTTTTTTACAATGACGGTCTAGACGGCCTAAGCATGGATTGCTGTCATACCTTGTCCACAGATTACAGGGTAAGGAAACCAATAGGTTTGGGTAAACTAGCCCTTCAAAGAGTCATACAGACTCAGCCGCAATAAGGCTGACTGATGCCTGCTAGCTAATGACTGAGGATTGACTCATTAGGATCACCTAGTAAAAGGGGATTCCTTGATTTGCTTCCTACTCATACAGCCCACAGTCGATGCTTTGGTCAGACTGTCCATCACCAGCGTCTCTCCTACAATCCTCCATTTGGTTCGATCCATTGGGGATGGATACAGGCTACCTACTAATGCCATTTGGATGAATAAAAATGAAATCAAAATTTGCAGAAATGTGTAAAAATTAATGATAAGTAAAAATGAACATTCTATATTTAATTAGATATTAAGATCTCGTTCGGTCAAAAAGTATTCCAAAACAACTAGAGTAAGTTGTCCAGAAGGGTTTGAATCTCAGGGATATAATATGAAGACAGTCAGAGGGTAGACCCTGTGGTGAGATGGGCTTGTGATCTGTATTAAGCCCACAGCACCAGCCCTGTACCCTGTACCCCAGCCTTGAACCCTAGCCCTGTACCCCAGCCTTGAACCCTAGCCCTGTACCCCAGCCCTGTACCCCAACCTTGTACCCCAGCCCTGTACCCCAGCCTTGTACCCCAGCCTTGTACCCCAGCACTGTACCCCAGCCTTGAACCCTAGCCCTGTACCCCAGCCCTGTACCCCAGCCTTGTACCCCAGCCTTGAACCCTAGCCCTGTACCCCAGCCCTGTACCCCAGCCTTGAACCCTAGCCCTGTACCCCAGCCCTGTACCCCAGCCTTGTACCCCAGCCTTGAACCCTAGCCCTGTACCCCAGCCCTGTACCCCAGCCTTGAACCCTAGCCCTGTACTCCAGCCCTGTACCCCAGCCTTGAACCCTAGCCCTGTACCCCAGCCCTGTACCCCAGCCTTGAACCCTAGCCCTGTACCGCAGCCTGAACCCTAGCCCTGTACCACCGCCTTGAACACTAGCCCTGTACCCTAGACCCAGCCTTGAACCCTAGCCCTGTACCCCAGCCCTGTACCCCAACCTTGAACCCTAGCCCTGTACCCTAGACCCAGCCTTGAACCCTAGCCCTGTACCCCAGTCCTGCACCCTAGCCCTGTACCCCAGTCCTGTACCCTAGCCCTGTACCCCAGCCCTGTACCCCAACCTTGAACCCTAGCCCTGTATCCTAGCCCCAGCCTTGAACCATAGCCCTGTACCCTAGCCCTGTATCCTAGCCCTAGGTAGGTAGGTAGAGAGTGATAGGTAGGTAGAGAGTGATAGGTAGGTAGAGAGTGATAGGTAGGTAGAGAGGGATAGGTAGGTAGAGAGGGATAGGTAGGTAGAGAGGGATAGGTAGGTAGAGAGGGATAGGTAGGTAGGTAGGGTGGGTGGGTGGGTGGTGGTAGGGTGGGTGGTAGGTGGGTGGGTGGGTGGGTGGGTGGGTAGGGTGGGTAGGGTGGGTGGGTGGAGGCAGGTGGCAGGGTGGGTAGGCAGGTAGGTAGGGTGGGTGGGTAGGGTGGGTGGGTGGGTGGGTAGGGTGGGTAGGAGAGGGATAGGTAGGTAGAGAGGGGTAGGTAGGTAGAGAGGGATATGTAGGTAGAGAGTGATATGTAGGTAGAGAGTGATAGGTAGGTAGAGAGTGATAGGTAGGTAGAGAGGGATAGGTAGGTAGAGAGTGATATGTAGGTAGAGACTGATAGGTAGGTAGAGAGTGATAGGTAGGTAGGTAGAGAGTGATAGGTAGGTAGGTAGGGAGTGATAGGTAGGTAGGGAGTGATAGGTAGGTAGGGGAGTGATAGGTAGGTAGAGAGTGATAGGTAGGTAGGTAGAGAGTGATAGGTAGGTAGGTAGGGAGTGATAGGTAGGTAGGGAGTGATAGGTAGGTAGAGAGTGATATGTAGGTAGAGAGTGATATGTAGGTAGAGAGTGATAGGTAGTTAGAGAGTGATATGTAGGTAGAGAACAATATATTATATTTTGGCTCTACTTGAGTGAGAATGGATTCCAGAGCTCTTGACCATTGGAAGTCCCTAGGAGGTACAGTATCTGCTCTGCTGCATTCCTAACAGTCAACATGAACAACTCATAAAAAACACTGTCTGTTTTCCCATAAGAACCCTGAGAATATACATTCTCGGTCCTGTCCCTAGCCAAGAACACACAGCAAATACACTCATTGGCCAAGCACGTGGGGTGAAGCTGTTAACACAAATCTACAGCCGCAATGACAAGACTGACTGTTGCCAATTTCAATCCTTCAATGTCCCAAATGGTACCCTATTCCCTATATAGTGCACTACTTCAGACCAGAGTCTATGAGGTGCACAATTTTAGACCAGAGTCCATGGGGTACACAATTTTAGACCAGAGTCCATGGGGTACACAATTTTAGACCAGAGTCCATGGGGTACACAATTTTAGACCAGAGTCCATGGGGTACACAATTTTAGACCAGAGTCTATGAGGTACACTACATAAGGCTTAGGATGCCATTAGGGATGCATCACTTATTCAACTGTAGGACTGACAGAAGCCCATAGACTGCCACTGAATGGAATAATGGGAAAGTCCTGACTCTCTCTTTCTAACACACACACACACACTAGGGAGTGAGCTGCTGGATGAGGAGTCCATAGACCGTGTCTGTTTCCCTCTCCTCCGCCTTTTCTATCATTCCCATGTTATTCTCTCATTCTCCTTCTGATACAGGCAGCACACAGGAAACTCCTCATTCTCCTTCTGATATAGGCAGCACTCAGGAAACTCCTCATTCTCCTTCTGATATAGGCAGCACTCAGGAAACTCCTCATTCTCCTTCTGATACAGGCAGCACTTAGGAAACTCCTCATTCTCCTTCTGATACAGGCAGCACTCAGGAAACTACTCATTCTCCTTCTGATACAGGCAGCACTCAGGAAACTCCTCATTCCCCCTCTGATATAGACAGCACTTAGGAAACTCCTCATTCTCCTTCTGATACAGGCAGCACACAGGAAACTCCTCATTCTCCTTCTGATATAGACAGCACTTAGGAAACTCCTCATTCTCCTTCTGATACAGGCAGCACTCAGGAAACTCCTCATTCTCCTTCTGATACAGATAGCACCCAGGAAACTCCTCATTCTGCTTCTGATACAGGCAGCACACAGGAAACTCCTCATTCTCCTTCTGATACAGGCAGCACACAGGAAACTCCTCATTCTGCTTCTGATACAGATAGCACACAGGAAACTCCTCATTCTCCTTCTGATACAGATAGCACACAGGAAACTCCTCATTCTGCTTCTGATACAGGCAGCACACAGGAAACTCCTCATTCTGCTTCTGATACAGGCAGCACTCAGGAAACTCCTCATTCTCCTTCTGATACAGGCAGCACCCAGGAAACTCCTCATTCTGCTTCTGATACAGACAGCACACAGGAAACTCCTCATTCTCCTTCTGATACAGACAGCACTCAGGAAACTCCTCATTCTGCTTCTGATACAGGCAGCACACAGGAAACTCCTCATTCTCCTTCTGATACAGGCAGCACACAGGAAACTCCTCATTCTCCTTCTGATACAGGCAGCACTCAGGAAACTCCTCATTCTCCTTCTGATACAGGCAGCACACAGGAAACTCCTCATTCTGCTTCTGATATAGACAGCAGACAGGAAACCCCCCTTTATGGATAATATGCCTCTGAGAGGCCCATTTAGAACAGAGGCAGAGGGATTTGGAAGGGGAGCGGAAGTGTAGAGAGGGGTCATGTTTATGACAAGGAGGAGGGAGAGGGGTGATGCAGAAAGGGGGGAGAGAGGGGGAAGAGAGGGGGAAGAGAGCGTTCAACTGGTTTTATGGAGTTTCATAAACTTGTATAATATGGGTTAGGGCGTGTGCCTGCCAGTGCGTATGTGTGTGTGTATATGCGCACATGTCTGTGGCTTTGACATGGTGCATGTGGTGTGTGTGTGCGTGCCCGTGTGTACTCCCACGTGTGCACGTTTTACGGGAACCACCGGGTGTAGCCCATGGGCTTTGAAGTGTCTCTGAAACACAGGCTACTGTAGACCATCAAGAGGACTCCAGATGACTCACTGCCTCAGAGGCCATGCAGGCCAATGGAAAAGCAGCAACATCACTTTCTCACAGAGAAACACTGCCTGACCTGAGACTACCCCAGAATAGGTTAGTTTAGCTGACACTGCCCCAGAACTGGTTAGTTTAGCTGACACTGCCCCAGAACTGGTTAGTTTAGCTCATACTACCCCAGAACAGATGCACTACCAATGACTCACTCAGTCCCTCCCTGTACAGGGAGACTAAAATTAGTAGTGGCGTTAGACTATGTGTGATACACACACAGATAGTCAGCGTATGCAGCAGTCCCTGATCTTTCAGAACAGATAACTACAGCCAACTGCTCATTAAATGTGATCTCAGAAAAACAAAACAAATAGAAAAATGACGAGACATTGCTACAATTCAAAGCTACAAATGTCCCTTCAGATCTGTGCCTTCCTATCTGCTCATTCGGTAAGAAAAGAAAGAAAACAGACTGGAAAGACCCTGGTTGTAAACCCATGTCAGAAGCTCTGGAAAGACCCTGGTTGTAAACCCATGTAAGAAGCTCTGGAAAGACCCTGGTTGTAAACCCATGTAAGAAGCTCTGGAAAGACCCTGGTTGTAAACCCATGTAAGAAGCTCTGAAAAGACCCTGGTTGTAAACCCATGTCAGAAGCTCTGGAAAGACCCTGGTTGTAAACCCATGTCAGAAGCTCTGAAAAGACCCTGGTTGTAAACCCATGTAAGAAGCTCTGGAAAGACCCTGGTTGTAAACCCATGTCAGAAGCTCTGGAAAGACCCTGGTTGTAAACCCATGTAAGAAGCTTTGGAAAGACCCTGGTTGTAAACCCATGTCAGAAGCTCTGGAAAGACCCTGGTTGTAAACCCATGTAAGAAGCTCTGGAAAGACCCTGGTTGTAAACCCATGTAAGAAGCTTTGGAACAACCCTGGTTGTAAACACACGTAAGAAGCTCTGGAAAGACCCTGGTTGTAAACCCACGTAAGAAGCTCTGGAAAGACCCTGGTTGTAAACCCATGTCAGAAGCTCTGGAAAGACCCTGGTTGTAAACCCATGTCAGAAGCTCTGGAAAGACCCTGGTTGTAAACCCATGTCAGAAGCTCTGGAAAGACCCTGGTTGTAAACCCATGTAAGAAGCTCTGGAAAGACCCTGGTTGTAAACCCATGTCAGAAGCTCTGGAAAGACCCTGGTTGTAAACCCATGTAAGAAGCTTTGGAAAGACCCTGGTTGTAAACCCATGTCAGAAGCTCTGGAAAGACCCTGGTTGTAAACCCATGTAAGAAGCTCTGAAAAGACCCTGGTTGTAAACCCATGTAAGAAGCTCTGGAAAGACCCTGGTTGTAAACCCATGTAAGAAGCTCTGGAAAGACCCTGGTTGTAAACACATGTAAGAAGCTCTGAAAAGACCCTGGTTGTAAACCCATGTCAGAAGCTCTGGAAAGACCCTGGTTGTAAACCCATGTAAGAAGCTCTGGAAAGACCCTGGTTGTAACCCCATGTCAGAAGCCTAACATGCAGCAGAGATGGATGGGGTATGTCTTTAGCGTGGGGGGTTAATAGGTGTAATTTGTAGGAGGCATGTTGTCATGTTGTCTCCGCTAAGTCTTTCCTGTGGGGCTCCTAGACCCTCCATCGAACCCTCCCACGGCCCCATCTGGTCCACATTAGTACCCAAGCTTGAGGTTCCAGGACCTGAATACCTGTGGACACACAATGGGCCAACTGGAGGAATGACCACAACACTGTTTTTCAACACCTCCTGGTCCATGGGTCGGCATGTCAGATCTGTCAGATCAATATCTCACACTGATTAGTCTTTTGTCAAATAATAATATAATAATATATGCCATATACTTCCAAAGCGAATTACAGTCATGCATGTATACATTTTTCATATGGGTGGCCCCAGACGGAATTCAATCCACGACCTTTGGCCTAAAAAGCACCATGCTCTACCAACTGAGCTACACGGGACCAATTTGTCAGTGTCTCATAGGGAAGAAAGTGTTCATCTTCTAATCAGCCATTGGTTCATTACTAAAGGGAGTGTGAGGTTTAGCAGATAATGATTCACAGATCTAGAGCAGTGAGGACACACATGTCATTGTAACTGAGAGAAGAGGACGTCTCAGGAAGTCATCAGCCCAGCAGACAGGGGTTAGAGACAGCTGTAAAGTCTCTGGAAGTCCTCAGCCCAGCAGACAGGGGTTAGAGACAGTTGTAAAGTCTCTGGAAGTCATCAGCCCAGCAGACAGGGGTTAGAGACAGCTGTAAAGTCTCTGGAAGTCCTCAGCCCAGCAGACAGCTGCAAAGGACTTTTACTGCCCTGGAGAGGATGCCACACACACGCTCGCGCACACATACATAGTCGCATGCACACACACACTTATCAAATCAAACTTGATTTGTCACATGCATCGAATACAACAAGTGTCAACAACAACCTTAACAACAAACTTAACGTGACATGCTTATTTACAAGCCCTTAACCAAGAGTGCAGTTCAAGAAAATATTTACTAAAGTAAAAAATATAAAAAGTAACACAATAACATAACAATAATATACAGGGGGTACCGATACCGAGTCAGTGTGTGGGGGTACAGGTTAGAGGTAATTTGAACATGTAGGTAGGGGTGAAGTGACTATGCATAGATAATAAACAGAGAGTAGCAGCAGTGTACAAAACAAATGGAGAGGTGGGGTCAACATAATAGTCCGGTGGCCTTTTGATTAGTTGTTCAGCCAGTCTAATGGCTTGGGGGTAGAAGCTGTTAAGGAGCCTTTTGGTCCTAGACTTTGCGCTCCGGTAGTAGAGAAAACTGTCTATGATTTGGGTGACTGGGGTCTCTGACAATTGTATGGGCTTTCCTCTGACACCACCTAGTATATTGGTCCTGGATTGCAGGAAGCTTGGCCCCAGTGATGTACTGGGCCGTACGCACTACCTTCTGTAGCGCCTTACGTTCAGATGCCGAGCAGTTGCCACACCAAGCGGTGATGCAACTTGTCAGGATGCTCACGATGGTGCAGCTGTAGAACTTTTTGAGGATCTGGGGACCCATGCCAAATCTTTTCAGTCTCCTGAGGGGGAAAGGTTTTGTCGTTCCCTCTTCACAACTGTCTTTGTGTGATTGGACCATGATAGATCGTTGGTGATGTGGACACCAAGGAACTTGAAACTCTCAACCCGCTCCACTACAGCCCTGTTGGTGTTAATGGGGGCCTGTTCGGACCGTCTTTTCCTGTAGTCCACGATCAGCTCCTTTGTTTTGCTCACATTTGAGGGAGAGGTTGTTGTCCTAGCACCACACTGCCAGTTCTCTGACCTCCTCCCTATAGGCTGTCTCATCGTTGTCGGTGATCAGGCCTTCCACTGTTGTGTCGTCAGCGAACTTAATGATGGTGTTGGAGTCATGTTTGGCCACGCAGTCATGGGTGAACAGGGAGTACAGGAGGTGACTAAGTACACACCCCTGAGGGGCCCCAGTGTTGAGGATCAGCATGGCAGATGTGTTGTTGCCTACCCTTACCACCTGGGGGCGGCCCGTCTGGAAGTCCAGGATCCAGTTGGGAGGGAGGTGTTTAGTCCCAGAGTATTTAGCTTAGTGATGAGCTTCGTGGGCACTATGGTCCAGGTGGGAAAGGGCAGTGTGGAGTGCGATTGAGATTGCGTCATCTGTGGATCTGTTGGGGCGGTATGCAAATTGGAGTGGGTCTAGGGTATCCGGGAGGATGCTGTTGAAGCTGTTGATGTGAGCCATGACCAGCCTTCCAAAGCACTTCATGGCTACCGACGTGAGTGCTATAGGGCGGTAATCATTTAGGCAGGTTACCTTCGCTTCCTTGGGTACCGGGACTATGGTGATCTGCTTGAAACATGAAGGTATTACACACTCAGTCAGGGAGAGGTTGAAAATGTCAGTGAAGACACTTGCCAGTTGGTCCGAGCATGCTTTGGGTACACGTTCTGGTAATCCATCTGGCCCCGCGGCTTTGTGAATGTTGACTTGTTTAAAGGTCTTGCTCACATCAGCTACCGAGAGTGTTATCACACAGTCATCCAGAACAGCTGGTGCTCTCGTGCATGCTTCAGTGTTGCTTGCCTCGAAGCGAGCATAAAAGGCATTTAGCTCGTCTGGTAGGCTCACGTCACTGGGCAGCTCGTGTCTGGGTTTCCCTTTGTAGTCCGTAATAGTTTTCAAGCCCTGCCACATTCGACGAGCATCAGAGCCGGTGTAGTAGGATTCAATCTTAATCCCGTATTGACGCTTTGCATGTTTGATGGTTCATCTGAGGGCATAGTGGGATTTCTTATAGGCATCCGGATTAGTGTCCCGCTCCTTGAAAGCGGCAGCTCTAGCCTTTAGCTCGATGCGGATGTTGCCTGTAATCCATGGCTTCTGGTTGTGATATGTACGGACGGTCACTGTGGGGACGACTTCGTCAATGCACTTATTGATGAAGCCAATGACTGAGGTGTTATACTCCTCAATACCATTGGATAAATCCCGGAACATATTCCAGTCTGTGCTAGCAAAACATGTTGGCAAGTAGAACGGAAGGCAATGGGAGTTTACTCGATCGCCTACAGATTCTCAAAAGGCATCCCGATCTGCGTCATCTTTTCCTCCGTCTTTTCTTCACGCAAATGACGGAGATCTGGGCCTGTTCCCGGGAAAGCTTCTTCTAGTTCGTGGTGAGTAATCCCAGTTCAGATGTTATTTTCGGTCATAAGAGACGGTAGCACACCCAATTCTCCATCAAGGTACTTTCACCATGGCCACCCTTACATACAAATGACCCCTTCTAAATATTTCTAATAACAAGCATGTCATTCATTATGCAACATATGGGCTGCTACATCCTTGATCGATAGACGGTCTAAAAAGCAAAGACCACTTCAACCACTGGGAGACCCCACCACTGGCTAATAGTTGTACCTTGAAGTGAGCAGTGTGTATTAAATCATTAGAGTGAGAGGCTATTGGATTTTCCACTTGCTGGAAGGAAGTGGATGTGAAGATCTATAGGTCATCCTCAAAGGAATATGACAGCTGTCCTACATATCTCAGACCTAGCAGTGTGTGTGTGTGTGTGTGTGTGTGTGTGTGTGTGTGTGTGTGTGTGTGTGTGTGTGTGTGTGTGTGTGTGTGTGTGTGTGTGTGTGTGTTCAGCACATACCGTGCCTTAACACTAATAATTTCCTGTACTAATGTGGTCCAAGTACAAGGTCACTATTTAAAGTGAAAGTGAGGAGCCAATCACAGGTCAGGATTTTGAGTAGTCCATTATGAACAATGACCAATGTGATCTAGTCAACAACTATTAACCCCATATAGATGTGAACTACTATAAACTATATGTTAATAAAATATGAATACATACTCAATCTTTGTCAACCAAATACATTATACTTGGGTTTGCTGGTTGTCTGTTTCTAGACTTGCACAACTCTGCGCTGATGAGCTACAATACAAGTCAATGCCAACTTTGTCTCCATGTAACTGAACGGCCCAGTAACCATGGCTACCACAAATCCGGTTTATATCAGATCCAAGGCAAGACAATCATAGCTGTTTTTGGGACTTTGTTTACAACCAGTTAGAAAATGAGAGAGAGGGAGATAAAGGAAGAGAGAGAGAGAAAAACAGACAGACAGACAGAGGAGGAGGTAGGAGGAGAGAAAGACAGAAAGAGAGAGAAAGAAGAAGGGAGGTAGAGTGAGGGTGTGACAGTAAAAAGGAGAGTGGGGGAAGAGAGAGTCCTCTGCAGTCTGCATCAATGATGACAACAATCTCTCAGGCTCTGTGAAGCACATGTCAATCTCCCCTGCCAACACACTGCAACATCCTCTGTGCTATTGGAAGCAGAATGACTTCAAGAAACTGGAATGTCCTTCCTTCATATCAATAGTTCTTAACCTCCGACCTTGTGGTATCAAGTTACATTATCTAACCTAACCTTTAAAAGGCTAAATAACCAGGGCCAAAAGTGAAACACAAAGAAAGTTAGAACTCAGCCACAAGCTAGCTATCCTATCACCTCCACTTTGTGTCACTCACCTGTGAAAAGACAGACAGACAGACAGACAGACAGACAGACAGACAGACAGACAGACAGACAGACAGACAGACAGACAGACAGACAGACAGACAGACAGACAGACAGACAGACAGTGCTGTTGGTGCATCAGTCACCAACCACTGAGGGACGCTGCACCAAGAATGCACCCTTGTGACATCCTTTTTCCATGGCTCTGTCACACTGACTCAACTCATCACTACTGCAGACTGAGGGGAATGATGCTGGGCAGGACCAACTGGGGTTGTGTGTGTGTGGTGTGTATGTGATGTGTGTGCGTATGTTTTCACTAGCTCAGATATGAATGCAGAGAAAAAGGGTTTAATCTTCTAGCTCTTTCCTTCATGTTTTGGGTCAAGCCTGATTCACATGTCTGGTGACGCTGCAGTCTCTCTCCACACAGGAAATAGCTGGCCTTGGCATGGGAACATACAAGCTTGAGTTAAAATATTACAGATAGCTATACACTGTTATGTTGACAGTTCTGTAAGCCACATTGAATAAAAGCAGATGCTTGACCATATTTATTTATTTACTGCATTGGCTTACTTGTTGGCTAGACAGACAGAGGCAGACAGTGGATGTCCGGGAGAAACAGAGAAAAGCATGCTCACTCCAAAAGAGGGGGAGCACAACTCATAGCTAAGCTAATGCTAGCAGCAGTACCTCAGACACCACATTTTTTAATTGCCCCGCTAACACCATGGCTAACAGCGGCTGACACGCCAGTGCAGAGCAGGGTAGAGGTGAGTGGTCATTAAGCAATGTAGTAGTGAGCTCCAGTATTGTGAGAGGTCATCCTGAAAGACAGCTCCAGTATTATGAGAGTTCATCCGGAAAGACAGCTCCAGTATTGTGAGAGGTCATCCTGAAAGACTGCTCCAGTATTGTGAGAGGTCATCCTGAAAGACAGCTCCAGTATTATGAGAGTTCATCCGGAAAGACAGCTCCAGTATTGTGAGAGGTCATCCTGAAAGACTGCTCCAGTATTATGAGAGTTCATCCGGAAAGACTGCTCCAGTATTGTGAGAGGTCATCCTGAAAGACAGCTCCAGTATTGTGAGAGGTCATCTTGAAAGAGAACTACTTTGTACTGGGCTCATCTCCTCTGAGAGAAGGGGTCTTTGACCCTGCGATGAAAATGGAGGAGGGTGTGTGTGCGTGCATGTGTGCGTGTGTGTGTGTGCGCGTGTGTGTGTGTGTGTGTGTGTGTGTGTGTGTGTGTGTGTGTGTGTCACTTTGGAGTGGATGAGGGTAGAAGCAGTGGGGACCCTGGGGAGGGTTCCCCTACCAGGGAGCAAGTGGAGTGGGAAAGGGGGCTGTCACATGGGCCCTAGAGCCTGGAGCAGATGGCCTGAGATTAGCATGTGAATGAGGGGAGGACTGAAGACAGAGCCTTGGGGGGGCCCTGGTAGTGGTGCCCCTGTTCAAAAACACTGTCTGTAATAGGTCAGCCCAAAGAGTCTTCAGAGAAGCCTAATTTGTGTTTATCAATTACATGAGAAGAAGTGGTGGGTTGTAGAGGACTGCAGAGACCATAGCCTGGTCCCAGATCTCTTTGTGCTGTATTGCAAACTTGTTGTAAATGCCCATGACCATAGGAGTTGGATATACAGCACAAACAGGCATGGTACCAGGCTAGAAATAGATATGGTCCCAGGCTAGAAACAGCTATGGTCACAGACTAGAAACAGCTATGGTCCCAGGCTAGAAACAGGTATGGTCCCAGGCTAGAAACAGGTATGGTAACAGGCTAGAAACAGATATGGTACCAGCCTAGAAACACATATGGTCCCAGACTAGAAACAGGTATGGTCCCAGGGTAGAAACAGAAATGCTACCAGGCTAGAAACAGATATGGTCCCAGGCTAGAAACAGATATGGTCCCAGGGTAGAAACAGATATGGTCCCAGGGTAGAAACAGATATGGTCCTAGGGTAGAAACAGATATGGTCCCAGGGTAGAAACAGATATGGTCCCAGGGTAGAAACAGACATGGTCCCAGGGTAGAAACAGATATGGTCCCAGGGTAGAAACAGACATGGTCCCAGGGTAGAAACAGATATGGTCCCAGGGTAGAAACAGACGTGGTCCCAGGGTAGAAACAGACATGGTCCCAGGGTAGAAACAGACATGGTCCCAGGGTAGAAACAGATATGGTCCCAGGCTAGAAATAGATATGGTCCCAGGCTAGAAACAGATATGGTCCCAGGGTAGAAACAGATATGGTCCCAGGGTAGAAACAGATATGGTCCCAGGCTAGAAACAGATATGGTCCCAGGCTAGAAACAGATATGGTTCCAGGGTAGAAACAGATATGGTCCCAGGGTAGAAACAGATATGGCCCCAGGGTAGAAACAGAAATTCTACCAGGCTAGAAACAGATATGGTCCCAGGCTAGAAACAGATATGGTTCCAGGGTAGAAACAGATATGGTCCCAGGGTAGAAACAGATATGGTCCCAGGGTAGAAACAGATATGGTCCCAGGGTAGAAACAGATATGGTCCCAGGGTAGAAACAGATATGGGCCCAGGGTAGTAACAGATATGGGCCCAGGGTAGAAACAGACATGGTACCAGGCTAGAAATAGATATGGTCCCAGGCTAGAAACAGACATGGTACCAGGCTAGAAACAGATATGGTCCCAGGCTAGAAACAGACATGGTACCAGGCTAGAAATAGATATGGTCCCAGGCTAGAAACAGACATGGTACCAGGCTAGAAACAGATATGGTCCCAGGCTAGAAACAGACATGGTACCAGGCTAGAAATAGATATGGTCCCAGGCTAGAAACAGACATGGTACCAGGCTAGAAACAGATATGGTCCCAGGCTAGAAACAGACATGGTACCAGGCTAGAAACAGATATTTGCCAAAGTGTTCTGTTCTTAGATCCACACCCTGAAAGCACAACACACCTGTCATGGGAGCCATGTAGCCTACACATTCTACAGCGAGCACAAAGTGACGTAACATCAAAACAACACACTGTATGTAGGCTAATGTATCCATATCTGTGGCTGACGCCTACCTCAGGAGTGTTAGCTAGCTCATCAAAGCTAGCTAACTACTGGCTAGACATGACAGGGATGCTGATAACATCAGACCACATACCAGTGACAGCCTGAGCAGCTTTGAAGCCCAACTCTGTCACCGCACACACCATGATACATCACAGAGACAGACAGTAAGGGTGTGGCGAATCAAAGCAGACCCAACCCAACAACTACAACAACGGTGAGATATATTTGTGCTGTGAGTACCTTGAGAAATGCTTTTAGGAAATCTGCTTTTATACATTCCTCAGATACACTCTAATGAGGCTTCTTCGAAGCCTTCTTCCAAATCTTGAACTATTGCTGTCAAGAGACAACAGAAGAAGTGACTTTTGAGTATGTCCTTGGTACACTGGGTAGAAAAAGGACACAGTGACCAAATAGCCGCATTGTTGCACGTAATAGACAGCACAGCGCCGCAGGCTCTGTAAACCAACTTCTGCCTCGACACGGTCACTGGAAAAGCCCACAAAATACATCAGCAGGGTTTATCGAGGGAGGTAAACACCAGAGGACAGTTTTGTTGTTCCCGAGAGGCTAAGAATCCAGAGGAATTCTGGTATAAAGTGTTCAGTACCTCAGATTCCCCATATATTCATGTAAAAAGACACAGACAACATGGACCATGGATAGATGAAAGCTATTGGCTAGCTCTCGTTGTTATACAAGGAAGTTCTAATCCTTCCTGAAGCCATCGGTCCTGTTCAAGAGACCAAAATGTTATTCAGTGTTCAGATAGAAATGTCTTGCGTAGAACAGTTATGACTGCTTGTCATGTAGACTAAGGAATGGTTTCTATCTGAACGTTTCAGCTCACTGAATACACCCCAGGTTCTAGTGGTGAGTCAGGCAGTTAGTGGTCCAGACGCCTACAGCACGTCAGCATGGCATGCCTGGTAAAGCACACGTGCACGCCAACACACATCATCTGCAGTCCCTCGAAGTTTAAGATGACACACACACACACAAACATACAGTACCAGGAATATAGAAGCCTCTGTCTCTCTCTCACTTTCTCACAGAGCTAAAAGAAAAGCAGATCAAGACAACAGTCAATCTTCCCCTTGTGTGTGTCAGCTAGGAGAACAGCAGCACCGCCCTGGAGAGAGTTCTCACACTTTTTATGGAGCGAAAGGTCAGGACATAAAGCTAATGACCCTAGTGGTGCTATACTGGGATTTATGATGCTGAAAATAATGAGGCTACATGTACAGAGGAGTTCAAGAGTCAGAACTCCTCCTTCTCCCCCTCTACTTGAATATACACACACACACACACACACACACACACACACACACACACACACACACACACACACACACACACACACACACACACACACGCACGCGCGCACGCACACGCACACGCACACGCACACACAGACAGAGTCAGAGAGACAGGCAGACAGGCAGACAGTCTCCTAGGCTCAGTCCCTTACAGTCAGCAGTCACCAGCTCCAAGCCATCTGATTTGATCTATTCTGTGTGTTCCTGTGCAGCAAACACACACCCTGATAAGTCAAGTGTTTTATTTTGTTTCACCTTGTCTGCTTGGGTCTTCCAACCAGCAACATTTTGCTCAGAGATACACAGAGACCCTATATATCCAGACAGAGATACACAGAGACCCTATATATCCAGACAGAGATACACAGAGACTCTATATATCCAGACAGAGATACACAGAGACCCTATATATCCAGACAGAGATACACAGAGACCCTATATATCCAGACAGAGATACACAGAGACCCTATAGATCCAGACAGAGATACACAGAGGCCCTATAGATCCAGACAGAGATACACAGAGACCCTATAGATCCAGACAGAGATACACAGAGACCCTATAGATCCAGACAGAGATACACAGAGGCCCTATAGATCCAGACAGAGATACACAGAGACCCTATAGATCCAGACAGAGATACACAGAGATCCTATATATCCAGACAGAGATAAACAGAGACCCTATAGATCCAGACAGAGATACACAGAGACCCTATAGATCCAGACAGAGATACACAGAGGCCCTATAGATCCAGACAGAGATACACAGAGACCCTATAGATCCAGACAGAGATACACAGAGGCCCTATAGATCCAGACAGAGATACACAGAGACCCTATATATCCAGACAGAGATACACAGAGACCCTATATATCCAGACAGAGATACACATAGGCCCTATATATCCAGACAGAGATACACATAGGCCCTATAGATTGAGTAAGCCTCAGAGGGCTGATTCCTCAAGGCTCTCGTTTCCATGGCAGGCGTTGTCGTGGTGAGGGAGACCCTTGTGGGGCACACTGGGCACTAGGCAGTCAACACTTTACAGAGATCAGGGGGTTGTAGCTAGAGGAGGACATGCCAATACAGAGTGGAGGGCTGACTACCGTACTGCTACTAATAAGGGTGCTGGACAAGTCTAGTGCCAAGATGAGAGTGTGAGAGCCTGTGTATTGGGGTGTCCAGGAAACAACTCCTTACAAGTCCCACAATACTTATTGTGTACGCCCAATTGCATAATAAGCCAACCTGGCCAGCATCCAAAGGACATGCACGCTCGCTCGCACGCACTCACTCACACACAGCTGCTGTGTTAAAACGGTCTTATAAAAAAGCCTGCAGGAATGTCGTGTAACGTTGCAGTGCATTCAGAACCTCCCATCTGGTCCTGTGTTTCACACTGGCTTAATAGAGGGACTCTCTGTGCACTTCCACCGAATCAGAGCTTCTCTCTCACATACAAACACACACACACACACACACACACACACACACACACACACACACGGTCTTCATCATGAGGTATTCTGAGCAGAAATTTGCCCTAAATCCCCAGGGAGTCGACAGGAAGGAGTTATATCCATGTTGCATGCTGGTTTGCCCCCAAAATTCCACAACATTTTACCAAAAAACACATTCACACATAAAAAGCATGACATTGCCTATCAAGTGGCTGCGAAACTCGATATGAGTGATATAGTGAACAATGTGGGGACGACCAACAAAGGGGTTCATTCACTGTTGAATGAGAGGCCAGCCGCTTTCCACATCTTGCCCAAGCAGGATATTTACTGCTGTCTGTGGACTGTTGCAGAGGGTTAGCGAAAACAAGCAGCGCTGTTTAGCCTCCAACATCTGGAAGCCATAAAGGCTGAATGGCTACGGTAGGCTATTTACACTAGGCTAAGTAACAGCAGGGCCTGGGGCCATAGATCCTGGGAGATAGACTCATTAGAGGTTTCTTACCCACCAGTGGACTGTGGGCACTAGCAGGACCAAGACGGGACCTCCTGTCACTCTCCTTCTCCTCTCTCTCTCTGCCGTCACTCTCCTTCTCCTCTCTCTCTCTGCTGTCACTCTCCTTCTCCTCTCTCTCTCTGCCGTCACTCTCCTTCTCCTCTCTCTCTCTGCCGTCACTCTCCTTCTCTCTCTCTCTCTGCCGTCACTCTCCTTCTCTCTCTCTCTCTGCCGTCACTCTCCTTCTCCTCTCTCTCTCTGCCGTCACTCTCCTTCTCCTCCCTCTCTCTGCCGTCACTCTCCTTCTCCTCCCTCTCTCTGCCGTCACTCTCCTTCTCCTCCCTCTCTCTGCCGTCACTCTCCTTCTCCTCCCTCTCTCTGCCGTCACTCTCCTTCTCCTCTCTCTCTCTGCCGTCACTCTCCTTCTCCTCTCTCTCTCTGCCGTCACTCTCCTTCTCCTCCCTCTCTCTGCCGTCACTCTCCTTCTCCTCCCTCTCTCTGCCGTCACTCTCCTTCTCCTCCCTCTCTCTGCCGTCACTCTCCTTCTCCTCTCTCTCTCTGCAGTCACTCTCCTTCTCCTCTCTCTCTCTGCTGGCACTCTCCTTCTCCTCTCTCTCTCTGCTGGCACTCTCCTTCTCCTCTCTCTCTCTCTCTCTGCCGTCACTCTCCTTCTCCTCTCTCTCTGCCGTCACTCTCCTTCTCCTCCCTCTTTCTGCCGTCACTCTCCTTCTCTCTCTCTGCTGTCACTCTCCTTCTCCTCCCTCTCTCTGCCGTCACTCTCCTTCTCCTCCCTCTCTCTGCCGTCACTCTCCTTCTCCTCCCTCTCTCTGCCGTCACTCTCCTTCTCCTCCCTCTCTCTGCCGTCACTCTCCTTCTCCTCTCTCTCTCTGCCGGCACTCTCCTTCTCCTCTCTCTCTCTGCTGGCACTCTCCTTCTCCTCTCTCTCTCTCTCTGCTGTCACTCTCCTTCTCTCTCTCTGCCCTCTCCTTCTCCTCCCTCTCTCTGCCGTCACTCTCCTTCTCCTCCCTCTCTCTGCCGTCACTCTCCTTCTCCTCCCTCTCTCTGCCGTCACTCTCCTTCTCCTCCCTCTCTCTGCCGTCACTCTCCTTCTCCTCCCTCTCTCTGCCGTCACTCTCCTTCTCCTCTCTCTCTCTGCCGTCACTCTCCTTCTCCTCTCTCTCTCTGCCGGCACTCTCCTTCTCCTCTCTCTCTCTGCTGGCACTCTCCTTCTCCTCTCTCTCTCTGCTGGCACTCTCCTTCTCCTCTCTCTCTCTCTCTGCTGTCACTCTCCTTCTCTCTCTCTGCTGTCACTCTCCTCTCTCACTCACTCCTCTTCCTCTCCTATCACTCTCCTCCCCTCCTATCACTCTCCTCCCCTCCTCCTCTCCTTTCATTCTCCTCTCCTATCCCTCTCCTCCTCTCCTTTCATTCTCCTCTCCTCCTCTCCTTTCATTCTCCTCTCCTCCTCTCCTTTAATTATCCTCCTCTCCTTTCATTCTCCTCTCCTCCTCTCCTTTCATTCTCCTCTCCTCCTCTCCTTTCATTCACCTCTCCTCCTCTCCTTTCATTCACCTCTCCTCCTCTCCTTTCATTCACCTCTCCTATCATTCTCCTCTCCTATCATTCTCCTCTTCTCTTCTCCTCTCCTCCTCTCCTTTCATTCTCCTCTCCTATCATTCTCCTCTCACTCTCCTCTCCTCTCCTATCACTCTCCTCTCTCTCCTCTCCTATCACTCTCCTCTCCTCCTCTCCTATCACTCTCCTCTCCTCCTCTCCTCTCTCTCCTCTCCTATCACTCTCCTCTCCTCCTCTCCTATCACTCTCCTCTTCTCCTCTCCTATCACTCTCATTTCCATGTGTTTTCTTGATGAGAGTCTGGAGAAAGCAGTTCCTAAAATAGAAACACATATTGTGAAGAATGTGTTCATGAGCAGTTGTCTGCATGTTTGTGCTCTAACGGAGCGGTCTGGAAGGAGGACACACTGAAGCCACAGAGGATGTCATCCCAAAGTATGAGACACTTGAAGAGATAAATCCACAGTAGGACATACAGCACATTGTCCTATAGACCCCAGTAGGACATACAGTACATCGTCCTATAGACCCCAGTAGGACATACAGCACATCGTCCTATAGGCCCCAGTAGGACATACAGTACATCGTCCAATAGAACCTCGTAGGACATACAGCACATCGTCCTATAGACCCCAGTAGGACATACAGCACATCGTCCAATAGAACCTCGTAGGACATACAGTACATCGTCCAATAGACCCCAGTAGGACATACAGTACATTGTCCTATAGAACCCAGTAGGACATACAGTACATTGTCCTATAGACCCCAGTAGGACATACAGTACATTGTCCTATAGACCCCAGTAGGACATACAGTACATTGTCCTATAGACCCCAGTAGGACATACAGTACATCGTCCTATAGACCCCAGTAGGACATACAGTACATAGTCCTATAGGCCCCAGTAGGACATACAATACATCGTCCTATAGACCCCAGTAGGACATACAGTACATCGTCCTATAGGGCCCACACAACCCTGTGACACAATTGTAAACAAGACTAGTGTTTCTGCATTTGAGAGATGTTTTCATAAACAGGTGGTACATGCATGTGGTTGTACAAGACCTATATGACATTGGTAACGGGTAATATGACATTGGTAACGGGTAATATGACATTGGTAACGGGTAATATGACATTGGTAACGGGTAATATGACATTGGTAACGGGTAATATGACATTGGTAACGGGTAATATGACATTGGTAACGGGTAATATGACATTGGTAACGGGTAATATGACATTGGTAACGGGTAATATGACATTGGTAACGGGTAATATGACATTGGTAACGGGTAATATGACATTGGGAACAGGTAATATGACATTGGTAACGGGTAATATGACATTGGTAATGGGTAATATGACATTGGTAACGGGTAATATGACATTGGTAACGGGTAATATGACATAGGTAATGGGTAATATGACATAGGTAATGGGTAATATGACATTGGTAATGGGTAATATGACATTGGGAACAGGTAATATGACATTGGTAATGGGTAATATGACATTGGTAATGGGTAATATGACATTGGGAACAGGTAATATGACATTGGGAACAGGTAATATATGTATTGTGTGTAGATGTGGAGTGTGTAATTTACAGCAGAGTGTGTCATTTACAGTTGATAGTGTAATTGACAGTTGATAGTGTAATTAACAGTCTTTATTTGGGTAAGTGCTCTATTCAGTGTGTCTAAGACTATGTTCCTCAAGTTTATCCTATTCTATCCTATCCTGAAGAGCATTCTGAATGTAGATCGATTTGAAGGGTGTTGACGTGGTTCGAAGTGCCCTAAATGGTAGTGTGTGTCCTAGTGTGTGTTCTAGTGGGTGTCCTAGTGTGTGTTCTTGTGTGTGTCCTAGTGTGTATCCTAGTGTGTGTCCTAGTGTGTGTCCTAGTGTGTGTCCTAGTGGGTGTTCTAGTGGGTGTTCTAGTGGGTGTCCTAGTGGGTGTCCTAGTGGGTGTCCTAGTGTGTGTTCTAGTGGGTGTCCTAGTGGGTGTCCTAGTGGGTGTCCTAGTGGGTGTTCTAGTGGGTGTCCTAGTGGGTATCCTAGTGGGTATCCTAGTGGGTGACCTAGTGGGTGTCCTAGTGTGTCGCCTAGTGTGTGTCCTAGTGTGTGTACTAGAGTGTGTTCTAGTGTGTGTTCTAGTGTGTGTCCTAGTGTGTGTTCTAGTGGGTTTCCTAGTGTGTGTCCTAGTGTGTGTTCTAGTGGGTGTCCTAGTGGGTGTCCTAGTGGGTGTCCTAGTGTGTGTTCTAGTGGGTGTCCTAGTGGGTGTCCTAGTGTGTGTCCTAGTGTGTGTTCTAGTGGGTTTCCTAGTGTGTGTCCTAGTGTGTGTTCTAGTGGGTGTCCTAGTCTGTGTTCTAGTGGGTGTCCTAGTGTGTGTTCTAGTGGGTTTCCTAGTGTGTGTTCTAGTGTGTGTTCTAGTGGGTGTCCTAGTGTGTGTTCTAGTGGGTGTCCTAGTGTGTGTTCTAATAGGTGTCCTAGTGTGTGTTCTTGTGTGTGTCCTAGTGTGTATCCTAGTGTGTGTCCTAGCGGGTGTCCTAGCGTGTGTCCTAGCGTGTGTCCTAGCGTGTGTCCTAGCGTGTGTCCTAGCGTGTGTTCTAGTGTGTGTCCTAGTGTGTGTCCTAGTGTGTGTTCTAGTGTGTGTCCTAGTGTTTGTCCTCTGTGATATGGGAAGGGGACAGCTCTGTGATGCACTGTGACATGGGCTGTCAGGAGTGATTGGGCAGAGTGGCTTCTAGGGAGGGGAGAGTCTTGGTCACCCACAGCCAGGGTCTTAGCCCTGACTCTGTCTGCGGTCTAACTTGCTTCCTATTCCCTATACCCCTCAAACTCAACTCTGGACTCTCTCTGTCTGTGTGTGTGTGTGTGTGTGTGTGTGTGTGTGTGTGCGTGCGTGCGTGCGTGCGTGCGTGCGTGCGTGCGTGCGTGTGTGCGTGTGTGTGTGTGTGTGTGTGTGTCCTAGCTGGAGGTCAGTAGACCGGCTGGTCTGTTAGACATGTGAGAATTAGCTTAGACTCCACAGACAGCTCAGGCACCTTGAGACTTAATCACACATTAAACCACCCCACAGCCACCTCTCATTAGACGCCTGTAGAGAGGCCATGTTCACACACATACAGTGAGGGAAAAACTATTTGATCCCCTGCTGATTTTGTACGTTTGCCCACTGACAAGGAAATGATAATTCTATAATTTTAATGGTAGGTTTATTTGAACAGTGAGAGACAGAATAACAACAAAGAAATCCAGAAAAACGCATGTCAAAAATGTTATAAATTGATTTGCATTTTAATGAGGGAAATAAGTATTTTACCCCCTCTCAATCAGAAAGATTTCTGGTTCCCAGGTGTCTTTTATACAGGTAACGAGCTGAGATTAGGAGCACACTCTTAAAGGGAGTGCTCCTAATCTCAGTTTGTTACCTGTATAAAAGACACCTGTCCACAGAAGCAATCAATCAATCAGATTCCAAACTCTCCACCATGGCCAAGACCAAAGAGCTCTCCAAGGATGTCAGGGACAAGATTGTAGACCTACACAAGACTGGAATGGGCTACAAGACCATTGCCAAGCAGCTTGGTGAGAAGGTGACAACAGTTGGTGCGATTATTTGCTAATGGAAGAAACACAAAAGAACTGTCAATCTCCCTCGGCCTGGGGCTCCATGCAAGATCTCACCCCGTGGAGTTGCAATGATCATGAGAACGGTGAGGGATCAGCCAAGAACTACACGCGAGGATCTTGTCAATGATCTCAAGGCAGCTGGGACCATAGTCACCAAGAAAACAATTGGTAACACACTACGCCGTGAAGGACTGAAATCCTGCAGCGCCCACAAGGTCCCCCTGCTCAAGAAAGCACATATACATGCCTGTCTGAAGTTTGCCAATGAACATCTGAATGATTCAGAGGACAACTGGGTGAAAGTGTTGTGGTCAGCTGAGACCAAAATGGAGCTCTTTTGCATCAACTCAACTCACCGTGTTTGGAGGAGGAGGAACGCTGCCTATGACCCCAAGAACACCATCCCCACCGTCAAACATGGAGGTGGAAACATTATGCTTTGGGGGTGTTTTTCTGCTAAGGGGACAGGACAACTTCACCGCATCAAAGGGACGATGGACGGGGCCATGTACCGTCAAATCTTGGTTGAGAACCTCCTTCCCTCAGCCAGGGCATTGAAAATGGGTCGTGGATGGGTATTCCAGCATGACAATGACCCAAAACAAACGGCCAAGGCAACAAAGGAGTGACTCAAGAAGAAGCACATTAAGGTCCTGGAGTGGCCTAGCCAGTCTCCAGACCTTAATCCCATAGAAAATCTGTGGAGGGAGCTGAAGGTTTGAGTTGCCAAACGTCAGCCTCGAAACCTTAATGACTTGGAGAAGACCTGCAAAGAGGAGTGGGACAAAATCCCTCCTGAGATGTGTGCAAACCTGGTGGCCAACTACAAGAAACGTCTGACCTCTGTGATTGCCAACAAGGGTTTTTCCACCAAGTACTAAGTCATGTTTTGCAGAGGGGTCAAATACTTATTTCCCTCATTAAAATGCAAATAATTTTATAACATTTTTGATATACGTTTTTCTGGATTTTTTTGTTGTTATTCTGTCTCTCACTGTTCAAATAAACCTACCATTAAAATTATAGACTGATCATTTCTTTGTCAGTGGGCAAACGTACAAAATCAGCAGGGGATCAAATACTTTTTTCCCCTCACTGTACACACACATACACGACTGCACGGTGTCTTACTAGAGGTCATCACAGTTAGAAAAGTCCATTGATGATAGACTCAACAGTGTAATGTGGCTAAAGTATCTCCCTCTGTCAGTGTACAGGTGGTCTGGTTGGAGTTAGCCAACAACCCTGCCTGCATGTGGGCTTTCTCTCATCAGACACATTCTTACCTCTCACTCAAAAGCCACCAAGAGAGATAGAGAGAGGGAGAGAGGCAGAAAGAGAGAGAGAGGCAGAAAGAGAGAGAGGCAGAAAGAGAGAGAGACTGCAGAGATGTCACGTCCTGACCAGTAATAGGGGTTATTTGTTATTTTAGTTTGGTCAGGACGTGGCAGGGGGTATTTGTTTTATATGGTTTGGGGGTTATGTGTATGTAGAGGGGTATTGTATTTTTGTGTTCCGGGGTTTTTGGTATATGTTCTGGTGTTGGTGTTCTAGGTTTTTCTAGTTTGTGTATTTCTTTGTTGGCCTGGTGTGGCTCTCAATCAGGAACAGCTGTACATCGTTGTTCCTGATTGAGAGCCATATTTAGGGAGCTTGTTTTCACCTGTCTGATGGTGGGTAGTTGTTTTTGCATTGCTTATAGTCTAGCCTGCAAAACTGTTTACTGTCTTGTTTTTCCGTGTTCATGTTTATAATAAATATAATGATGAGCACGCAACCCGCTGCGCCTTGGTCTAATCACTACGACAGACGTTACAAGAGAACTAGTTTCCCCTGCATTCTGGCACTGCAAGCCACTATTCCCAATCCGCGTGACAAAAGCTAAACGCACACTTTAGGATGAAATTAGCGTCAAGTCTGTTTGCAAACTCCTACAGTACAAATAGACCTATGAATGGTTTTTCAATCCAAACAAAACTTCTACCGCTGGAAAATGAAGTCTCCAGAGCCAAGTGTGCATGTTTGACATAACCAGAGCTGACGTGTGTATCCATTTCCCACGTGGCACTCGAGACAGACTCAGTTTCCCAGGCTTGCAACAGCAAAGTGTGGAGAAGATTGAAACTGAACCGCAGTTGGGGCTCCTCAGGGCTCAGTCAGAGTACCGCTCAAGGTTGTGATTAAGGTCATTTCAATTACCGTTCCTGTGATTACAGTTACCCCAATCTAGGCTGATAGAATAATGTCCATACAGGAGAGATGGGGGACCCGGATACACACGTCCAGTGTGTACTCACTAATGTACTTTGTCAAACCCCATTTGGCTTGGACTGAGCACCCGCTAATCTCTAGATAAAAGACATTGAGGAGGAGTGTTACTAGCGTAGGGGGTCAAAGGTAGCCTGGTTAACAGACTGAAGGATAGTTTAACCAGGAAAGGTCCAAGCTGTTTCTGGGTCTCAAACCCAAACCATATTGTGTATTACTGATAAATGTTTATTTTATGTTTCATCTATACTGTACTGTAACATCTACAGTATTCGCACAGTAACATTCACAGCGTTTTAATTTGGTTCCCATAACACATCCATGTTTTCCAGAGGTATTGATCAGTAGGCAGGCCTATACCGTACGTGTACCTTAATATCCTACTGTACAATACAGAATGTTTTATGTGGACATTAAATCCCCACAGACCCTATATTATACACAGGAATGTTCTCACATCCAGACATGGGAACTCAAACGTCCCTGTACTCCATCAAGATGTAAAGACCAGGCGTTTAGATCAGAGAACGCATAGCAGCACTATAGCACTTCAATCAGACTCCAGTCAGGCCAGAGTAATGGAAACAGAGTCCGAATGAGATCAGTATCTACTGTAAAGTGTCAGGACATCAAACTGAGGTATAGAGGTTTTCATCTATTAGCTGTACTGGCTGCAGACACTGGCCTGTTACGGGGGATTCACAAAGAGCACAGAATCACAATGTAATAATGTGGAATTGGTTCAATATTGGAAATATAATTATGTCCAATGCTGCTATTTGATTCACATAACATTATATGAACTAAGGGCTCTAGGCACTGCCCAGTATTTAGAGGGAAAATAGGTGTTTTTTAATAAATACGTTTTGAATATGTCCTGTAAACTAGCTATACTGTATGTTGTAGATGTACTTATTACATCAATACTCTTAGAAGACTAGCTGCTGTCTAGGGTTGGCACCTGGCAATGCAGAAGTATTTGTCTGGGTGTGCTTTTTCAGAAGCTCTCACATCTGAGTTTTTCAGATGCTTGATATTGTCTATTGCTGTGAAACTTCAAAATGTAAAAATGACCACACCTCTTTCATTGTTAACAATTGCGATGCATATTGACGGGGTTTGTGGGGCATTGGTTTCGACTGCAGTGCTGAATGCTGTAAGTAGGACTACACTGCAGGTCTCCTGTATCTACCGGTATGGCTCCTAGACTCCATTCAAATCAGATCTAGAACACTGCTCCTGCCTATACGTCATGAAGAGTGAATAAACAATAAACAACGAATAACAAAGATACCACCAATAGGCCTATATTGCTATACAAAACCGTAGGCCTAGTTTAAATCTGGGATTAGGCAGAGAGTAGGCTATAGCAGGCTGGGGCGGTTACTGCAGTTATCCGCCAGAGCAGCCCCCGCACCGTTTCAGCACCATGCATGGTGGACCTGAACAATGGGCACAGCCCGCAGCCCCGGAGCGCTCACACGCTGACCAACAAAAATACTAACGGGCTTTTTATTACGCATTTTTACGAGACAAATAAACACTTTAAGGTGTGAGGTAAAACAAAAAAGTAAGTAAAACGAGATGGTAGCAAAAAAGCAGACGAATGGACATGCCGACTAAGCCTTTCTCTCGTAAGGGTGAGGCTGATGTGCAAACCTTGTTCATTCTCAAAGGTAAAATGCAGTAGTATTCTTACCAAGTTAACAAACAAGGTTGTCATTTTTAACTAGGATATAGCACAAACAATTTAACACATGCCTTTCCTAAATGCGCAACAACTCGGATTAGAAGCCACCTTCAATGCTTTTAGTGATTCCGAGAACATCAAACTTTTTATCTAAACTAGATCAAGTGTGTTGAAAGTGCAATTCATTTAAATGTAATTAAAACATAATTAACCATGCTTTGCCTTTAAATTGAATAAATTCAATATCGCATTTCCCTTACCTGTTCGTGGCAAATGAACCGTATAAATAAATCCCTTGTGCACTGTGCCTTGAGCCCTAGTGACAACGCAAAGAGATGTCGGACTCTCTGACCCTTCCCACTGCGTTCAAATGCCGTAATTACATCAGTAGTGGCGCATTCATTTGTATGCAACCAACGGTTGCAGGTTCTCGCTCCCACACACACGCACGCATGCGCAGCCACACACACACACACACACACACACACACACACACACACACACACACACACACACACACACACACACACACACACACACACACACACACACACACACACACACACACGGGGAGCTACATGTAAGAGGATGGATGGGCTTCTGTGAGTAGCTGCATTGCATTGCTCTGCTTACAGGGAGGGGTGCGGCACTGGTTGAGGAGTGAGAGAGATGTGGAGGGGAAAGAGGAGATGGGGGTGGGGAGGAGAGAGGATATCGGGAGAAAGAGCGAGGGAAAGAGGGAAACTGGATTCATCAAGGGAGCAGCTGCTCTTGTCTTCCCCCATGGGATCCCAGCCACACCATGTCTGGTTCCCGTGCCAAGACTGGCACTGTAGGATTTGGGGGAATGTGGGGGTTGGAGCAGATTGACTCTCCCTCTCCTTAAACAGATAACATGTGTACCCATGCCAGCTGGCCACAGGCATTTTCCCCCTGACAGCAGCATACTAGCACAACTGAAACACCAGCTTGATCATGTAAAAACAACTCAAGACATCCAACTCAACCTAAATCAAGCTATGTACGTTAGCCAACAGTATATAGCTATCCTTGCAGTGTCAGAGCAGTAGCTTGCTGCTTTGTTCCCTTGCAGTGTCAGAGCAGTAGCTTGCTGCGTTGTCTGTTGGTGAGACTAACCTACATGCTACATCCATATATATATACACTGCTCAAAAAAATAAAGGGAACACTTAAACAACACAATGTAACTCCAAGTCAATCACACTTCTCTGAAATCAAATTGTCCACTTAGGAAGCAACACTGATTGACAATAAATGTCACATGCTGTTGTGCAAATGGAATAGACAACAGGTGGAAATTATAGGCAATTAGCAAGACACCCCCAATAAAGGAGTGGTTCTGCAGGTGGGGACCACAGACAACTTCTCAGTTCCTATGCTTCCTGGCTGATGTTTTGGTCACTTTTGAATGCTGGCGGTGCTTTCACTCTAGTGGTAGCATGAGACGGAGTCTACAACCCACACAAGTGGCTCAGGTAGTGCAGCTCATCCAGGATGGCACATCAATGCGAGCTGTGGCAAGAAGGTTTGCTGTGTCTGTCAGCGTAGTGTCCAGAGCATGGAGGCGCTACCAGGAGACAGGCCAGTACATCAGGAGACGTGGAGGAGGCCGTAGGAGGGCAACAACACAGCAGCAGGACCGCTACCTCCGCCTTTGTGCAAGGAGGAGCAGGAGAAGCACTGCCAGAGCCCTGCAAAATGACCTCCAGCAGGCCACAAATGTGCATGTGTCTGCTCAAACGGTCAGAAACAGACTCCATGAGGGTGGTATGAGGGCCCGACGTCCACAGGTGGGGGTTGTGCTTACAGCCCAACACCGTGCAGGACATTTGGCATTTGCCAGAGAACACCAAGATTGGCAAATTCGCCACTGGCGCGCTGTGCTGTTCACAGCTGAAAGCAGGTTCACACTGAGCACGTGACAGACGTGACAGAGTCTGGAGACGCCGTGGAGAACCTTCTGCTGCCTGCAACATCCTCCAGCAAGACCGGTTTGGCGGTGGGTCAGTCATGGTGTGGGGTGGCATTTCTTTGGGGGGCCGCACAGCCCTACATGTGCTCGCCAGAGGTAGCCTGACTGCCATTAGGTACCGAGATGAGATCCTCAGACCCCTTGTGAGACCATATGCTGGTGCGGTTGGCCCTGGGTTCCTCCTAATGCAAGACAATGCTAGACCTCATGTGGCTGGAGTGTGTCAGCAGTTCCTGCAAGAGGAAGGCATTGATGCTATGGACTGGCCCGCCCGTTCCCCAGACCTGAATCCAATTGAGCACATCTGGGACATCATGTCTCGCTCCATCCACCAACGCCACGTTGCACCACAGACTGTCCAGGAGTTGGCGGATGCTTTAGTCCAGGTCTGGGAGGAGATCCCTCAGGAGACCATCCGCCACCTCATCAGGAGCATGCCCAGGCGTTGTAGGGAGGTCATACAGGCACGTGGAGGCCACACACACTACTGAGCCTCATTTTGACTTGTTTTAAGGACATTACATCAAAGTTGGATCAGCCTGTAGTGTGGTTTTCCACTTTAATTTTGAGTGTGACTCCAAATCCAGACCTCCATGGGTTGATAAATTGGATTTCCATTTATTATTTTTGTATGATTTTGTTGTCAGCACATTCAACTATGTAAAGAAAAAAGTATTTAATAAGATTATTTCTTTTATTCAGATCTATGGTGTGTTGTTTAAGTGTTCCCTTTATTTTTTTGAGCAGTATATATATATATATATATATATATATATATATATATATATATGCATGCTACAGTAGGCTAGTCGGTGCATTGACCTGCTTGCTAATGCTAGGACCCTGTTACCAGCTGTGCACCCCAAATGAAACCCTATAGAGCTCTGGTCAAAAGTAGCACACTACTTCATAGGGCTCTGGTCAAAAGTAGTGCACTACTTCATAGGACTCTAGTCAAAAGTAGTGCACTACGTATAGAGAATACGCACCTGGGACAGAAGCTTTTAATGGAATTGCCCATACCACTCCACTAAGCTTTAATCATCCTGTTACCTTCAATATTATCAAAACCATACGTATAGGAATTGATAAAAAATAAAAAGGAATAGAACCAAAGCTAATGAAAATGCTCCTAGTAGACAGACACATCCTATTGATATGGAATAAAACCCAGGTTTAATGGTTCACAAGACTTACTGCCATCTTGTGGTTAAAATAATACATAGCATGAGATAGCATTGCGCAGAAGACTATTAACCGTAGTAGTTGAGGCTGCCGTTCTCGTCCTCCAGAGCTGTCACGAGGGCATCAATCTCAGGCTCACATCTTCTCACGTACCACAGACGCACAACCCAAAACCAGGCTTATAATGCATTATGACGCATTATTCCTGTATGCCTTCATCCACAGCAATAGAACGTCTTCATGAAACTGACAGAACACCCCACGTCTTCATGAAACTGACAGAACACACTAGAACACCCCACGTCTTCAAGAAACTGACAGAACACCCCGCGTCTTCATGAAACTGACAGAACACCCCACGTCTTCATGAAACTGACAGAACACCCCACGTCTTCATGAAACTGACAGAACACCCCACGTCTTCATGAAACTGACAGAACACCCCACGTCTTCATGAAACTGACAGAACACCCCACGTCTTCATGAAACTGACAGAACACCCCACGTCTTCATGAAACTGACAGAACACCCCACGTCTTCATGAAACTGACAGAACACCCCACGTCTTCATGAAACTGACAGAACACCCCACGTCTTCATGAAACTGACAGAACACCCCACGTCTTCATGAAACTGACAGAACACCCCACGTCTTCATGAAACTGACAGAACACAATAGAACCAAATGAAAATTGTAAGAGGGATCACCAAAATTGTATAACTTTAATAAACAAGCAATATTATTACATTACAATCAAAATTAAAAAAGGTGGGGTTTAAAATGTTCAACCATACTGCAATGTTGTAATTCACAGCTTGTTGTGGTGTTAAGTCAGCCCCCCGCACCTCTCTGATTCAGAGGGGTTGGGTTAAATGCGGAAGACATTTCAGTTGAATGCATTCAGTTGTACAACTGACTAGGTATACCCCCTTTCCCTTTTAATGCTGACCATCAATAGTTATCAGGAGAACAACGCAAGGGCACTTCAGGTTAGGTGTTACGAACAAATGGATGGATAAAATACTGTTCATTCAAACTAAAACATTATAACGTACATGACTATACCATTTAGTTTTCTACCCCCATAAACACAGCAGGACAGACAGATTTACAGTATAACAAAAATACACAATTTAACTGTGCATTTATTTGATCAATGTTTCAAACTTCTTAGATTTCAAGTGTGAAAGGAAGGACGGATTCAAGAACATATTGTTGACTTTGTGGAAGCCCAAAGGGATAAACAATCCTACATCTAGAGTGTTAAAACCACATATTCCCAGCAATATTAGCAAATAAATGAGAACCTGAATATCTATTATTTCACGCCATGCTTATTCAAAGTGGAGTGAATGCTAAGTTCCACTTAAGCAAAATGTTTATCTCAGTCATGCACTGAAGTCTATGGGAGACTAAGTGAAAATTTGACTTAAGTGAAAGTTCAGATTCACCCTAGAAATACCACTGGCCAACCTTCAGTGAACATCACTTCAAAAGGCACGGACAACCAGCTCAGTAGCTAACCCAGTCAAAACTGCTGTTGGTGTTAAGAGACTTATGTTAACCACTTCCCAGCTCTCCTCCATGGTGATGTCACTGGGACGTCTCCCTCACTTCTGGCTGACGATACTGCGGGCGATCAGCTCCTTCATGATCTCATTGGTGCCTCCATAGATGGGCTGGATACGGGAATCCACAAACGCCCTGATGGGGAGAGAGAGGATTTTCATATGCACTGACAGCACAGAACTAAATAGAAAAACGTGTTATATTTCCATGGCACAGACGTCACTCACTTGGCGATGGGGTACTCCCACATGTAGCCCCAGCCTCCGTGGAGCTGCAGACACCGGGTGGCCACAGAGTTCTGGAGGTCAGACGCCCTGATAAACAACAAAAAAGTCAAGTCAGACGATACAGAAGGTGTCTCAATTCTCTACCCTTCTCCCTGAAGTGTGCACTTCAACACTTCATCATGGGTTTAAAAGCATTGTCTGGAAAGACATCTCCAGCATTACTCTTATACCAATTCACTCCCTTTAAATCCATAAGGGCGGATGTGCAAGTGCACTTTACACGTCAAACATACTGACAGTTCTGGACTGGAGTACCATAAACCTGGTGAAATTAGGTTTAGTATCTGGTAGTGTTCTCACCAGTACTTGGCCATAGAGGCTGTTTGAGAGTCCAGGCGTTTCTCTGCGTGGAGCTGGAGACAGTTGTCTAAAAAGGATCGGCCCACACAGATCTCAGTCTTCAGCTCTGCCAGCTTGTGCTGCACAGTCTGCACCATGAGACAGGGGGATGGAGTTAGTGGATCACTTCAATATACTACAACTTTATTCATCCATCTGATCAAACAGAAATGTGTCCTATGGAGCTAGTTTGAGGTTAAGTGCCTTGCTCAAGGGCACAACGGTAGGAGAGACGGGGTCTGACACCAACAGCCCTCTAGTTGCTAGTTCAGTCCCCACTTTGATTCAGCTTCTCTAACCTAGGTTACCTACCACCCGAATAGAGCTAGTGTTCACTACACTGAAAACATACCTGTTACTACAGCAGAAATACGAGTGAAAGATAATGCTATCCAACCTGAAGGTGAGCGATGGTCTTGCCGAAAGCCTTCCTCTGAGTCACATAGTTCCTGGTCTCCTCAAACATGAACTCACTGCTGGCAATGGCCATGTCTGCAATCAGTAGGCGCTCCTGGAAGAACAAGAGGAAAGAAGGTGAAGAGCATTAATAATGACGTGGTTTGTAACTACTAGATATAGCCATACCTTTGTGACAATCGAGTACATAGGAATAGGTTAGGGGTCAATTCCCTTCTACTCAGTCATTGCTTTTTAAATAAATACAACTGGTATTGCAATTTCAGTTTACTTCCTGAATTGAAATGTAACTGACCCCAACCCTGGTATATCATTGAAGTGTAATTCATCTCTGAAAGGTGTACCTGTGGCAGCTCGTTCATCAGGTAGTAGAAGCCCTTGTTGGCCTGTCCCAGCAGGGCAGAAGCAGGGAGACGCACGTCCTCAAAGAACAGCTCAGCCGTGTCCTGAGGACAGAGAGACCACAGTTAATATATATAGAAGGTAATGGCTGTTCTAGAAAATGGGCTGACATGACCGTGACCCCTTCTGGTCACCTGAATCCACTTCTCAAGGGACATCAATGTCAAACCGACTGTTTGAAGCAACGAGGGGTCTTTTCATTTCACCAGACCTGGATTCAATCGTGTTTGTTTTCTTTCAAATACTTTAGCGGCCTTCGATTAAGCTTGAACTACGCAATGGAACCAAAGGAATAGTAAAAAAAACTAAAAAACATGCAGGCTCAATCAAAGTCAAAGGATTTGAAAAGGAAATCAAAAGTATTTGAACCCAGCCAGGTGGTCAAAATGGCCCCTTAACAAGAGGGGGTTAAAAACTAGCAATTGAGAATTCTGACTGTACCTGTGCCATCAGGCCAATCTTCTCCAGCTTCTTGCCCGCCTGGAAGCCTGGCATTCCTTTCTCCACCAGGAAGAGGCTGATCCCGTGGGCCGCTGTTTTCGCCTCGCGGTTCGTTACGGTCACCACGATCACCATGTCGGCCATACAGCCATTGGTGATGAACACCTGTGGGTCAATGGACAGAAGTCAATGACATGGGTCATATTCAGTTGGGAGAAAACATTTTGAAATGGAGAGGCACTACTCGAATTTGTCAAACAAGAATACAGATTGTTGTTCTCCAATGCAAAACGTTTTGCTACAGTGTGCCCTACTGAACACAACCGGAGTCTGGTTAAACCACATCCACCCTGAAAGCACCTTGTTGCCGTTGAGGATCCAGTCATCGCCGTCCTTCTTAGCATACGTCCTGACACCTTGGAGGTCACTGGGTAGAAAGGTGAGAAGAGAGGATCTTTAGGATGGACTGCTATTGGCTAGACAGAGGTAGAAGTTGGAGAAGACAATGAAAATAGAAAACAAGCAGAATGACCCCCACATTGACCTTACCATTGTCAAATTGTCATGCTGAAAGTATAGCCTATTAAATTAACCATTTTTACAGCATCGTGCCGACCCAAACCGTATTGTGCCTGCTGGGATATTTTCTTTTCACATCGTCCTTTCCAGTAGGGGTCCAGCAACTAAAGATGCCGAAGCAGACCAATGCAGTACAGCTCGGGTCAGCTTGGCCCAGTCGTGTTAAAAGTCCTCACCTGCCAGCTCCTGGCTCCGTCATGGCGATAGCCCCGATGCAGGTCCCAGCAGCCATCTGGGGTATGAAGCGATCGATCTGTTCCTTGGAGCCATAGTTACTGATGTAGGGCATGCAGATTTCAGAGTGGAGGGCAAAGCCTGGGCCAGAGCAGTTAGAGTACATCCTTGAAGAGTAAGAGAGACAGGGTGAGGAGAGGGGTCTGCTGGGTGGGAGGGGGTGATTGTGTGTGTGGGTGTCGAGGGGGACTGTTGACTGTGAGTATGTGTATGAGTTGGTGGGAGGGAGGTAGTGTTCAAATCAAAATTTGTCACCTTACAGTGAAATGCTTACCTACATGCCCTTAACCAACAATGCTTTAAGAAGGAAAAAAAAGTGTTAAGTAAAAAATAGAAAATAAAAGTAACAAATAATTAAATAGCAGCATTAAAATAACAATAGCGAGGCTATATACAGGGGGTACCGGTACAGAGTCAATGTGCGGGGGTACAGGTTAGTCATGGTAATTGAGGAAATATGTATATGTAGGTAGAGTTAAAGTGACTAGCAGCAGCGTAAAAGAATGTTCTGGGTAGCCCTTTGATTAAATGTTCAGGAGTCTTACAGCTTTGGGGTAGAAGCTGTTAAGAAGCCTTTTGGACCTAGACCTGGTGCTCCAGTACCGCTTGCCGTGCGGTAGCAGAGAGAAGAGTCCATGACTAGGGTGGCTGGAATCTGACAATTGTTAGGGCTTTCCTCTGACACCGCCTGGTATAGAGGTCCTGGATGGTAGGAAGCTTGGCCCCAGTGATGAACTGGGCCGTACGCACTACACTCTGTAGCGCCTTGCGGTCGGAGGCCAAGCAGTTGCCATACCAGGCAATGATGCAACCAGTCAGGATGCTCTCAATGGTGCAGCTGTAGAACCTTTTGAGGATCTGAGGACCCAATGACAAAACCTTTTCAGTCTCCTGAGGGGCAATAGGCTTTATCGTGCCCTCTTCACGACTGTCTTAGTGCGTTTGGACCATGTCAGGTCTCTGACCTCCTCCCTATAGGCTGTCTCATTGTTGTTGGTGATCAGGCCTACCACTGTCATCGGCAAACTTGATGATGGCGTTGGAGTCGTGACTGGCCGTGCAGTCATGAGTGAACAGGGAGTACAGGAGGGGACTGAGCACGCACCCCTGAGGGGCCCCTGTGTTGAGGATCAGCATGGCGGATGTGTTGTTACCTATCCTTACCACTTGGGGGCGGCCCGTCAGGAAGTCCAGGATCCAGTTGCAGAGGGAGGTGTTTAGTCCCAGGGTCCTTAGCTTAGTGATGAGCTTTGAGGGCACTATGGTGTTGAACGCTGAGCTGTAGTCAATTAATAGTATTCTCACATAGGTGTTCCTTTTGTCCAGTTGGGAAAGGGCAGTATTGAGGGCAATAGAGATTGCGTCATCTGTGGATCTGTTGGGGCGGGGTGCAGGGTCTAGAGTTTCTGGGATAATGGTGTTGATGTGAGCCATGACCAGCCTTTCAAAGCACTTCATGCCTACAGACGTGAGTGCTACGGGTTGGTAGTCATTTAGGCAGGTTACCTTAGTGTTCTTGGGCACAGGGACTATGGTGGTCTGCTTGAAACATGTTGGTATTACAGACTCAGTCAGGGACAGGTTGAAAATGTCAGTGAAGAAACTTGCCAGTTGGTCAGCACATGCTCGGAGTACACGTCCTGGTAATATTGACCTGTTTAAAGGTCTTACTCACATTGGCTACGGAGAGTGTGATCACACAGTCATCTGGAACAGCTGATGCTCTCATGCATGCTTCAGTGTTACTTGCCTTGAAGCGAACAGAAGTAATTTAGCTCGTCTGGTAGGCTCGTGTCACTGGGTAGCTCAGCTGCAGACTGGCAATGTTAAGGTCTCGTCTTTCTCTTCTTCACATCATGTGGAGATTCAAAGATCTGGCCATTTTCAGCCATGTAGCCACAGCTACACATTTTCTGGTCTTAATGAGTTTCAACTATTTGTAACGTTTAGCTCATGCTTCACGTCTTCTGGTCTGAATATGTTCATTCTTAGCGAGTCCTTTTAAGCACTCTGGTCAGGAGTGGGTGTTAGTTGTGGTGGCAAAAATCTTCTGGGGGGGAGATTTCCCACCATCCTAATTTATGACAGAGTGTTAAGGTGTCAAAACCATCTCAACCCCCCCCCCCCCCTCCTCCTCCTCTTCTCTTCTGTGGGTTATTGGGGTCTGGTCATGTTGTCAGCCATTTGCCAAGCTGATCTGAGGCCTTGGATCCTCAACCAGGAGAGACATGAAAGTTGTTTGAAATATATCACAACTGTTACATTCTGATATACGCCCATGGTCATAGCAATAGGGCTTGGGGAATTACTAGACAATCAACCAACTCCTACACATAGGACACCAGGGCCTGTATTCATATAGCATCTCAGAGTACGAGTGCTGATCTAGGATCAGTTTAGATTATAATAATTTTCATTATTATATATGGACTGTGGGGAGCTGATCCCTGATCAGGACAAGATACTCACTGCTCCTCCCACATCACAGCTGCAGACAGCAGATCACCTCCGATTCCACCGTGCTCCTCTGGAGTGAGGATGCCCAACAGACCCTGCTCCCCAGCCTTCTGCCACAGCTCCCTGCTCACCATACCTGCCTTCTCCCACCTGGAGGGGGGAGGGAAGACAGAGACCATACCTTAAGTCAGCATTGAGTCATCACAATACAATCACATCATGAAAACCATTTTCACTAAAGAAAAAAAAAGCTTGATCACCAGGGCCTGTTTATTAGGTCACACAATAGCAAAACCATTTCAAAACATTGTGCAATGGAAAACGAGTGTTCAGCTGTTTCCTCCCGCTTTCAGTCAGTTTCCTACCGTTTGGTACTTAATGAACAGGACCCTGGTGGGGGACACTAGGCACATGCAGAGATGGTTACAGACAGTCAATACATACTCCTTGTGGTAGGGCACCACCTCCTCTGTCCAGAAACGTCGGACACTCTCCCTGAACATGTCATGGTCCTCGTTGAAGATCCTGCGGGTGCCGATGTCCATCAGAGTCTTGGCGCTGGACGTCTCTGGCCGATTGGACGGGGGAGCTTTCCCTTCCTGGGGCTGGCTATGCTGCATTCTGGGAAATGGAGGCACGGGCACTTACAAATAAACTACATGTTGGTCTAAGGGCATAACAAGGCTGTCGTAAGGCCTAACGTGTCCTACAAAGTCCACATTTAATCTTTAGGTGTGGTACTGAAACACTTCTGTTTTTGCTAAAAAAGTTATAAACTGACTTATTCTGAGATCAGTGTAGTTAGTAGTGGATTGAGTCATGGAATGAGACTAGCCCCCATGGTGGGCTGAGTAATCTAGAATGACATTCCTAATGTATTTAGGTTAATGCGACCAAACCTAGGAGCAAACAAAACAACCAGTCGATCAACCAAAATAGTCAGGTTCATGAATAACTTAGCGAGTATGCAGCGATGTATCTACAAATTAAATCACATTATCTGGTGTAAAAACCTGTAGCTAGCAGTGTTTGATATCTGACTTACAAACTCAAACCCACTAGTTACTTCATATTTCAAGGAACACGTTAGGTAGGCTTTTCTATTGTGTTATTGACTGTACGTTTGTTTATCCACCGTGTGGAACTTTGTCGCTTTGCTTTATCTTGGCCAGGTCGCTGTTGTAAATGAGAAATTGTTCTCAACTGGCCTACCTGGTTAAATAAAGGTGAAATAACTAAATAAAAAATACAAAAAGGTCATTTCTGGGAAAGTGTGCCAAAGGTGACTGTGTCCCAGTTTAGCATTAGCAGGTCAACAGACAATGTTGAACACTATAAGTAACTATATTTTGTTTCCGGACTAAATATATGACAAGGCTGTCTAACAAAAACATTTATGTTTAAAACAACGAACTTTATTTCCTCCTCAATGACAGTAAATGAACGTTTATGATTAGCATATCTACGCACACCGTTTCCGCCGTAAAATGTGCATGCAAAACTACGACACGCACCTGGCATTTGCAGAACAAAGTACTTGTCCACCTCGACATACATTTTTCACACCAGAATAACACGTTTTGACAGCTTTTGACAACATTTTCCTCTGTACCGCCTTAAGCAACAGACACAACAAAAGTGAATGCGTTTCTTCTTCAGTATTTCAAGGGTAGGCTACGGTCTCATCTGTTGAATTTGCTGCCATCTACTGGGCGGAGGTAAGGCCTGCTGAATTAACATATTACATCAGATTTTACACATTCCAAACATAAATGGATGATATACAGTGCAATCGGAAAGTATTCAGACCCCTTCACTTTTTCCACATTTTGTTACATTACATCCTTATTCTGAAAAGGATTAAATTATTATTGTTTCCTATCAATCGACACACAATGCCCCATAATGACAAAAAGAAAACAGTTTTTTAGAAATGCTTGCAAATGTATTAAAAATGTAAAATCAGAAATACCTTATTTATATAAGTATTCAGACCCTTTGCTATGAGACTCAAAATTGAGCTCAGGTGCATCCTGTTTCCATTGATCATCATTGAGATGTTTCTACAACTTCATTGGAATCCACCTGTGGTAAATTAAATTGATTGGACATGATTTGGAAAGGCACACACCTGTCTATATAAGGTCCCGCAGTTGACAGTGCATGTCAGTGCAAAACCAAGCCACGAGGTCGAAAGAATTGTCCGTAGAGCACCGAGAAAGGATTGTGTTGAGGCACAGATCTGGGGAAGGGTACCAAAACATTTCTGCAGCACTGAAGGTCCCCAAGAACACAGTGGCCTTCGTCATTATTAAATTGAAGTAGTTTGGAACCACCAAGACTCTTCATAGAGCTGTCCACCCAGCCAAACTGAGCAATCGGGGGAGAAGAGCCTTGGTCAGGGAGGTGACCAAGAACCTGATGGTCACTCTGACAGAGCTCCAGAGTTCCTTTGTGGAAATGGGAGAACCTTCTAGAAGGACAACCATCTCTGCAGCATTCCACCAATCAGGCCTTTATGGTAGTGGCCAGACGGAAGCCACTCCTCAGTAAAACGTACATGACAGCCCCCTTGGAGTTTGACAAAAGGCACCTAAAGGACTCTCATACCATGACAAACAAGATTCTTTACACTGATGAAACCAAGACTGAACTCTTTGGCCTAAATACCAAGCATCACATCTGGAGCAAACTTGGCACCATCCCTACGGTGAAGCATGGAGGTGGCAGCATCATGCTGTTGGAGGTTTTTCAGTGTCAAGGACTGGGAGACTATTCAGGATTAAGGAAAAGATGAACAGACCAAAGTACAGAGAGATCCTTGATGATATCCTGCTCCAGAGCGCTCAGGACCTCAGACTGGGGTGAAGGTTCACCTTCCAACTGGACAACGACCCTAAGCACACAGCAAGATAATGCAGAAGTGGCTTCTGGACAAGTCTCTGAATGTTCTTGAGTGGCCCAGTCAGAACCCGATCAAACATCTCTGGAGAGACCTGAAAATAGCTGTGCAGCGATGTTCCCCATCCAACCTGACCGAGCTTGATAGGATCTGCAGAGAAGAATGGGAGAAACTCTCCAAATACAGGTGTGCCAAGCTTGTAGCGTCATACCCAAGAGGACTCGAGGCTATAATCGCTGCCAAAGGTGCTCTAACAAAGTACTGAGTAAAGGGTCTGAATACTTACGTAAATGTGATAATTTCTAAAAATGTTTTTGCTTTGTCATTATGGAGTATTGTGTAGTGATTGAGGGGAAAAACTATTTAATCAATTTTAGAATAACAGAACGTAACTAAATGTGGAAAAAGTGAAGGGGTCTGAATACTTTCCAGATGCACTGTATACTAGGGTAATATGGGATTTGGGCTTCAACAATAATCCAGTGAGATTTTTAACAAAACATTTAAATCTGTTGTGCTATTCAAAAGGCAATATGTTTTGTGTTATATTGGCTTTTCACAGTAGAAATCAAATCGTATTCGTCACATGCGCTGAATACAACAGGTGTAGACCTTACTATGAAATGCCTACTTACAAGTCCTTAACCAACAGTGCACTTCAAGTAAAATAAGAGTTAAGAAAATATTTACTAAATAAACGAAAGTATTAAAAAAAAAGAAAGTAACACAATAAAATAACAATAATTAGGCTATATACAGGGGGTACCGGTACCGAGTCAATGTGTGGGGATACATGTTATTGAGGTAATATGTATGTAGGTAGGGGTAAAGTGACTATGCATAGATAATAAACAGCGAGTAGCAGCATCATAAAAAAAGGGGGGGGGGGGGGCAATGCAAATAGTCCGGGTAGCCATTTGATGAACTGTTTAGCAGTTTTATGGCTTGGAGGTAGAAACTGTTAAGGAGCCTTTTACCGCTTGCCGTGTGGTAGCAGAGAGAACAGTCTATGACTAAGGTGGCTCATACTTCATACTCCGGGTAATCAAGACATTGTGAACTAGCTTTTTGAATTGGTCATTTCATTCAACAGCAAGTATGTACCAAAATAGATATGTTTTACAGTGAGTTTTAGAGTGGGCTAACGTACATCTTCTGCAGTACAAAAATGCTTTATGATATAGCCACTCTTGATATATTACTTGATGACACTTCAATACCCATAAATGGATTAATGGCACGGCTCAGATGCTAAGTGGGGTCCTTGGGATGACCCTAGAGTTCGTCAGAGTTCGATGTCCCAAGGAACCCACATAGCATTGACTGACATGGATGTTGCATTGGTTTCATCCAGGTTTGTTTGACAGTGATTGACTGCAAACGTATTCATTCATTCCATCCACAACATAAGACTTCTGGTCGTATTATCTCATAAATCAACTAACTTATCTTCATTGGACCCAATGCATCATTGATAGGTATTCTGACAATGGATCAAGTTTCTGAAAATGTGTCAAACAGTTGATGGAAAAAAGTTATTTTGTGATGTCTTATTCAGTCTTCCTCTTTGATCCCACTAACTTACTGTTGCAACATGTTACTGTAGAGATTCAGCGGTGTCTTCTTTCAGTCAACAGGTGAGGTGAGTTGTTCACATTACCTAAATATAGATTTAGTATATATATATATATATATATATATATATATATGAAGTTTGGACACACCTACTCATTCCAGGCTCTCTTTATTTGTACTACTTTCTACATTGTAGAATAAAAGTGAAGACATCAAAACTGTGAAATAACACATATGGAATCATGTAGTAACCAAAAAAGTGTTAAACAAATTAAAATATATTTGAGATTCTTCAAAGTAGCCACCCTTTGCCTTGATGACAGCTTTGCACACTCTTGGCATTCTTTCAACCAGCTTTCCCTGGAATGCTTTTCCAATAGTCTTGAAGGAGTTCCCACATATGCTGAGCACTTGTTGGCTGCTTTTCCTTTACTCTGCGATCAAACTCATCCCAAACCATCTCAATTGGGTTGAGGTTGGGTGATTGGGGAGGCCAGGTCATCTCATGCAGCACTCCATCACTCTCCTTCTTGGTCAGATAGCCCTTACACAGCCTGGAGGTGTGTTGGGTCATTGTCCTGTTGAAAAACAAATGATAGTCCCTCTAAGCGTAAACCAGATGGGATGGCGTATCGCTGCAGAATGCTGTGGTAGCCATGCTGGTTAAGTGTGCCTTGAATTCTAAATAAATCACAGTGTCACCAGCAAAGCACCCCCACACAATCACACCACCTCCTCCATGCTTCATGGTGGGAACCACACATGCGGAGGTCATCTGTTCACCTACTCTGCGTCTCACAAACACACAGGGGTTGGAACCAAAAATCTCAGATTTGGACTCATCAGACCAAAGGACAGATTTCCACCGGTCTAATGTCCATTGCCCATGTTTCTTGGCCCAAGAAAGACGCTACTTTTTATTGGTGTCCTTTAGTAGTGGTTTCTTTGCAGCAATTCGACCAAGAAGGCCTGATTCACACAGTCTCTGAACAGTTGATGTTGAGATGTGTCTGTTACTTGAACTCTGTGAAGCATTTATTTGGGCTGCAATTTCTGAGGCTGGTACCTCTAATGAACTTATCCTCTGCAGCAGAGGTAACTCTGGGTCTTCCTTTCCTGTGGTGGTCCTCATGAGAGCCAGTTTCATCATAGCGCTTGATGGTTTTTGCCACTGCACTTCAAGAAATTTTCCGGATTGACTGACCTTCATGTCTTAAAGTAATGATGGAGTGTTGTTTAGCTTTGCTTATTTCAGCTGTTCTTGCCATAATATGGACTTGATCTTTTACCAAATAGGGATATCTTCTGTATACCAACCCTACCTTGTCACAACACAACTGATTAGCTCAAACTCATTTAAAAGGAAAGAAATTCCACAAATTAACAAGGCACCCCTGTTCATTTAAATGCATTCCAGGTGACTACCTCATGAAGCTGGTTGAGAGAATGCCAAGAGTGTGCAAAGCTGTCATCAATTCAAAAAGAGTGGCCACTTTGAAGAATCTGAAATATTAAATATATTTTGATTTGTTTAACACTTTTTTGCTTACTACATGATTCCATATGTGTTATTTCATAGTTTTGATGTCTTCACTTTTATTCTACAACATAGAAAATAGTAAAAAATTAAGAAAAACCCTGGAATGACTGGTACTGTAAATGTGATGAGTTTTCAGCATATTTCAGAGATAAGATTACCATCATTAGGCTGGGTATCAGTCAAAGAATACCTGATGGGAAGTTATGATATTTGCCCTAGCCTACCATGCAAAGGCACTATGGATGTATTTTCCCTGGTTGACACAGACATGCGCAGGAAAGTTATATCACAACTTAAGCCTTCTACCTGCCTTCTCAATCCTATTCCCACCACCTTCAAAACAGTTTTTAATTGCACATCTGAAGAAGTGAAAGCTATTGTTAATCACTCCATGTTCACAGCCTCTTTCCCCACCGCACTAAAAACTGCTATGGTGAAACCCCTTCTGAAGAAAAGTCATCTAGATTCTTCAGCTCTTAGCCAACTGTATCATGTTTTGAAAAATTCCAATCTGGTTTTCGTGCCCGCCACAGCACAATGACAGCTTTAGTTAAAGTGGTAAATGATCTTAGAGCCAACACAGATGCCGAAAAGCTCTCTGTCCTTGTACTCTTAGATTTAAGTGCTGCATTCAACACTGTTGACTATGATGCCCTTCTGGACAGACTGGAGAGGTGGGTTTGCCTCTCCAGTCCAGTTCTAAATTGGTTTAGGGCCCATTTAACCAGTCGAGAGTTTGTCACCCTTAACTCAGGAGAAAATACATATCACATGTGGCGTTCCACAAGGATCCATTTGGGGTCTGGTACAGTTTATATGTTACCCCTTGGCAGCGTTAAATACTTGGATGGCTCACAACTTCCTCCAGCTAAATCAAGACAAGACTGAGGTACTTATTGTTGGAGCCATAGCACAGAGATTCATGGGCAATAAAGATAAAACACCAGGTAAAACACCTAGGTGTTGTTTGAGATTCTGAACTAAATTTCAAATCACACATTAGGAATGTGACCAAAACAGCTTTTTACCAGCTGAGGAACATTGCCAAGGTGCGACCATTTCTCTGAAACAGAGACTCATCCATGCTTTTATTAAAAGCAGGCTTGACTACTGTAATGTCTGGTCTACCCAAGAAAGCCATTGGTCAACTGCAAAACATACAGAATGCTGCAGCACAGGTACTGACCAAGACCAGACGGATAGCACACATTACACCGGTTTTAAGGTCTCTGCACTGGCTGCCTGTGAGTTTTAGAATTCATTTAAACATTCTTCTATTGGTTTTTAAATCAATCCACGATTGTGCACCCCAATACATGTCAGACATGCTTTTAAGTTATGTTACGCAGTAGGTCCCTCAGGTCCTCTAGCACTGGCCTTTTAACTATCGCAAAGCCTCAGACCAAGAGGCATGGAGGCAGTGCCACGACCTCCGCCGAAGTCGGTGCCTTTCCCTGTTCGGGCGGCGTTCGGCGGTCGACGTCACTGGCTTTCTAGCCGCCATCGATCTACATTTCATTGTCCATTTGTTTTGTCTTGATTGTACACACTTGGTTTCAATTACATTATTATTTATTCCCTATTTAACCCTCTGGTTCCCACATGGTTTAGTGCGTGTTTGTTCGTTGTTAAGTGTTCGAAATTTTCTGTGAGCTGGAGTATTTTCCCTGCGTGGAATTATTTTGTGGTTTATTCGAGTAAAGGACGTTTTTTTACTCAGTTCTGTGTCCTGCGCCTGACTCCGTTCTACCCGCTGCACACTGACACTTGACAGGCAGCCTTTAGTTACTATGCCCCCAGCCTCTGGAATAGCCTGCCAGAGAGCCTGAGGGGGGCCAAGAGGCATGGAAAGGCAGCCTTTAGTTACTATGCCCCCAGCCTCTGGAATAGCCTGCCAGAGAACCTGACAGGGGCCAAGAGGCATGGAAAGGCAGCCTTTAGTTACTATGCCCCCAGCCTCTGGAATAGCCTGCCAGAGAGCCTGACGGGGGCCAAGAGGCATGGAAAGGCAGCCTTTAGTTACTATGCCCCCAGCCTCTGGAATAGCCTGCCAGAGAGCCTGACGGGGGCCAAGAGGCATGGAGAATCAGCCTTTAGTTACTATGCCCCCAGCCTCTGGAATAGCCTGCCAGAGAGCCTGACGGGGGCCAAGAGGCATGGAGAAGCAGCCTTTAGTTACTATGCCCCCAGCCTCTGGAATAGCCTGCCAGAGAGCCTGAGGGGGACCAAGAGGCATGGAGAAGCAGCCTTTAGTTACTATGCCCCCAGCCTCTGGAATAGCCTGCCAGAGAACCTGAGGGGGACCAAGAGGCATGGAGAGTCAGCCTTTAGTTACTATGCCCCCAGCCTCTGGAATAGCCTGCCAGAGAACCTGAGGGGGGCCAAGAGGCATGGAAAGGCAGCCTTTAGTTACTATGCCCCCAGCCTCTGGAATAGCCTGCCAGAGAACCTGAGAGGGACCAAGAGGCATGGAAAGGCAGCCTTTAGTTACTATGCCCCCAGCCTCTGGAATAGCCTGCCAGAGAACCTGAGGGGGGCCAAGAGGCATGGAGAGTCAGCCTTTAGTTACTATGCCCCCAGCCTCTGGAATAGCCTGCCAGAGAACCTGACGGGGGCCAAGAGGCATGGAAAGTCAGCCTTTAGTTACTATGCCCCCAGCCTCTGGAATAGCCTGCCAGAGAACCTGACGGGGGCTGAAACTGTGGACATATTTAAAAGGGATCTTAAAACACATTTTTAGCTTTGCTTTTCCTTAGGGTGCTTTCTAGTTGTTCAGTTTGTGTCATTATTTTGGTTTTTATATCTTGTTTGTTGTGTAGTAAATATTTCAACATTAATTTCCATTGTTTTTTTTTTGTTTTCTTCTGTAAAGCACATTAAGTTGCAATCCATGTCTGAAATGTGATATTTGATTAAGTGAAAGTTCAGATTCACCCTAGTAATACCACTGGCCAGCCTTCAGTGAACATCACTTCAAAAGGCACGGACAACCAGCTCAGTAGCTAACCCAGTCAAAACTGCTGTTGGTGTTAAGAGACTTATGTTAACCACTTCCCAGCTCTCCTCCATGGTGATGTCACTGGGACGTCTCCCTCACTTCTGGCTGACGATACTGACTGTGGGCGATCAGCTCCTTCATGATCTCATTGGTGCCTCCATAGATGGGCTGGATACGGGAGTCCACAAACACCCTGAGAGAGTGAGAGGATTTTCATATGCACTGACCGCATAGAAAAATAATAAATATATATACACACACTACCAGTCAAAAGTTTGGACACACCTACTTATTCAATGGTTTTTCATTATTTGTACAATTTTCTACATTATAGCTTCATGAAGTAGTCACCTGGAATGCATTTCAATTAACAGGTGTGCCTTGTTAAAAGTTAATTTGTGGAATTTCTTTCCTTCTTCTCCTTCATGGTGAAAGGCGTCCTACAGCCACTGACTCCCACTGCAGGTAACACAGTTATTGACCGCAGCCCTGCTCCAAACCAACTTGGTCATTTTTTACTGTTTTAAAGATCACACATTTTATTTACCTTCCTTACCATGTTGAATATCCTTTTGCAGAGTTCCATTGTGAGACATGCAAGGAGACTGGTACAGCAGGCATGAAGGACCGGCAAAGGAGTGGCTACTTGCCTGCCACCTTCAACTTCAACAAACGTGTTCTCTTCATATGAAGAAATGAAGATTGCTGCGCCATGCATGTCAAAAATGCTTGATGTTACAATGCTTGATCAGAGGACCGAGCATTATTCTAAAGCAAGACTAACAGACTCATTTTAATGCAAGACTGGTGGAGGCTATTTAATAATTTACGGCTCTTTTGTTATTTGTCAGACACGGAAAACCACTGCCGTCTTCTAAACTTCCATGGCTAGTTGCAGGTGGAACGTTGGAATTTAGAAAATGCTCTGTTATTAAAGTACATACATGTTTTGCTCCATTAAGTAGTACAACAATGTGTACGCCGCCATCTTGTCTATTTCAAATCTTCTCTCATTGAGCGAGACAGGTAGGTATCCAACCCAAAGTGCTGCATGTCATGAGCGTGTCTCAGAAATCAAGCGTTGCTATGACTCACCTGTCTCCATCAATGAGAGAAGATTTGAAATAAGACATGTTGGATGTTGGTAGTGGGGATGTTGGATTACAATGTTGATAATTTTTTATGTAATAAACTGAGCATTTTCTCAATTCCAACTTTCCACCTGCAACTGGTCATGGAAGTGTAGAAGACGGTGGTGGTTTCCAAGTCAGGAATTTTGAAAAGTACCACCAAGTAAAGGACAAATGCACTCCTTACCATTAACACTAGCTACTGCACATATCACCGGCTGTCCACCAGCTGGAACAGCTAGTGAAGTCAGGCTAGCCTTTGATTTATTAGTTAGGTGAGAGACGCAGTGAGAGAGAGATTCCAAAGTACAAATACACATCCAAAAGCCTGTTGATTTTAATTGCTTATTCAGTGGCCCTCTCCTTCTCCTGGTAGATGTGAGGCTGGTCGAGGCTGAGGTCCTGAGTGTCCCAGTGGAGTAGTGCAGACAGGGAACAAGCCTAGACACTTACTCATGGACCTGAACACCAGCCTGATAAGGAACACATCAGCGAGATGGACAGGAGAGTTAAGGAGGTAAGGAAGATTAATAGAAACGTTAAGGTCATTTTCCAGACATTTTAAATAAAGTTCTGTCAACTGCTGGAAGTCTCTCTCTCTCTAGTGTACACTCCTTCTGTGGACTAGTTCAGACAGGGAACCGAGAACTCCCAGAAAACTCTGGTGGACATCGGGAGCAGACGCATCATCAATCCTGTCAGGAGATGGAGAGAACTTGCACCTCAGGGTGAGGAAGTGTGTGTGTGTGTACTGATGGAGTCTGCTTGCTGTAAAGCCCTATCTAAACCATTTACAATTGTCTGTTCACACTTTCCAGGCTGCCAGTCACTTCCAGTTAGGCGGGGTACGTACAGGCCAGATTCAGCTCCACTATGCCCTGGGGGACATGAAGAACATCCAGAAGCCCCTGGTAGACATAAGCAAGGACTGGAGGCAAATCATCGACATCATTGAATCCTGAAGGACGTAAAATATGCTGGTGGCAGACCCTCCTTTTAATGATAGAGGAAGCCGAGCTGCTGGAGGGCCACCACAAGCTGATGACCCTGGAGTGTTCATGAAATGACCTCATGTATGAGCAGTACTGCATGGACAGCAAAAACACGCACAACATAAACCTCAACCCGCTTTGGCAAGGTGGAGGGCCTGTTGAACGACCTGGCCAAGCAGCTGTGGTGCATCAAGGGCACCGAGTCAGTGACACGGGAGTCGGTCAAGATGTGGCCGAAGGAATCAAACCTAAAACCTCAGCAGCACGATGACGACAATCAGACATGATGAGCAACACCTGCGTTAAAGACAGCGCCAGGAGGCTGTTGAAGGAAGAGAGTGTCAGCTTGTCTATCCGCACAACTCAACCTGGTTTGTCTTTAATATTTATAATAATAATATCTCTGGAAGACCCATCTTCTCCATATTGGAACACAATCACACTGGGATATATGAATGAGAAAACCATGTATGTGCTTTACTGTACTGTGGACATTCACACATAATGCACGCACCCGCGCACACATACACTACAGTACCTGAATCAAACGCAGACGCGTGTTCAATCAGTGACATTCCCTGCTCTGAAACCTAGAAGTAGTCATTTCCCTTGATCTGGGTATGCGGCTTTTGTGGAACGATAGGTTACAATGCTTCACGGGTGACTGTTGTCGATGTGTTCAGAGGGTCCCTGCTTCGAGGCCAGGTTGGGGAAAGGAGAGGGAAGGAAGCAATACCGTTACATACAGAAACACACACCCATTCACAGAAAATCAGAGAGAATATCTATCATTTAAATCGGTGTAGGCAGGCCAAACAAAGCTAACACTTACAGTACGACAGCAGCAGCAACCATATATTTGTGGATCTACTTCCCATGCAATAATGAACAAATTCACGTTAAGGTACAGATTGTACAATAAAACTGGACTACTTGATAAAAATCCCAGCCTTTAAAATCCTCACTTGCGCCTACATTATTCATAAAAATGGGCATTCCCCTTATTTTTTCCAGAACTGTTGCAGTGGCTTAAACAGAAGGATGGAATGAACGCTGCTAAGAATTGAAATAGTAGTGTCGAAAACATCATTACACACTTCCATGTTGACATTCCTTCAGTGCTTTGCATGTGCCAACATAGACGATAAACAGTCCTTGCTATCTGGAATCCTTGGGATGTCCCTACCCCATTGAAGTTGGAATTTAAAATGGTTACGGTTAGTTAAGGTTTATGGTTAAGGTTTAGGGTAAGGACGTCCCAAGGACCCAGAATAGCACTAACATATGATAAACACAGTTTATGATGGTGGACACTTCGCAAGTCGCATTAGTACATTTTCTAACATCTCCCCCAGTACTTAATAGAGCGTCTGACAGAATTAAGCAAGATTTTAGTTCTGGGTTAACCGAAATTAGCCATGAAAGACAAGTGTTTTTGTATTGCTTATAAGCCCATACTCAGTCAAAGACCGTACCACATCGTACTTGGTATTGTTGGTATCATAGCGTGGTTAATAGTCTTTGACAATAACGTGCTCATTACAAGGAGGCAGGTAACCTCGCAGTTAAGAACGTTGGGCCAGTGTAATGGCTTCGGTAGTCGTGTAGGAGGAATGAGGCGCAGGGAACACAGGGTGGCGGTGTTTTTAATAACACTGAAGATAAACAAAAGTTCCCAAACATAGGGAATAAATACAAATAGGCGACAAGGCAAAACCGACGAACACCACGTCGTCAATGAACAAAATTAATCCCGCACAAACAACGGACGGGCCAGCTAAACTAAATACCCCCTCTAATAGCTAATTGGCCACAGGTGCCCAAAACCAAAAAGGGGATCGGTGGCAGCTAATAGGCCGGTGACGACGACCGCCGAGCGCCACCCGAGCAGGAGGGGGCGCCACCGTCGGTGGGAGTCGTGACAGCCAGTAACTCATTCGAATCCCCAAACTGACTAGGTGAAAAATGTGTCGATGTGCCCTTGAGCATGTTACTTAACCAGAGCGACTTACAGGAGACATTACAGGTTAAGTGTCTGATAAATGACTAGAATGCAAATGTAAAGACAGAATACTTAAATTGGTGAAACAGCCAAGTCCGTTTGGGATATTATAACAACAAAGAAGTTACTGCAAACAACCAACACCATTTCATATTCCTGGTACCCTACTGTATCTGTATTATACACTGTATCCTCCGTTTAATCACAACATATTCTACTAACGTCACATGAGAAATATTTCAATAAGAACATATAACAACCCATCTCAAAAACTGCAGAGACGTCAAAAAATGGCAGAATGATGTTCTTGAATGTACAGTTTTGTGCATGCAGCAGGCATACTAGTGTTGCAGTATTGAAACACGTCTCGGTCTACTTTTCATTCCGCATTTTGAGTGTCTTGGTCTCGTCTCTGACGCGTTTTTACTCGTTACAAATGTGGTCTCGAATTGAGTCAAGTCAGAGATCAGGGGCCCTATGTATCCATGAGGTTCCCCTGGTCCATGAGGTTCCCCCTGGTCCATGAGGTTCCCCCTGGTCCATGAGGGTTCCCCCTGGTCCACAAGGTCCCCCCCTAGTCCACAAGGTCCCCCCCCCTAGTCCACGAGGTTCCCCCCTAGTCCATAAGGTCCCCCCCAGTCCACGAGGTTCCCCCCTAGTCCATGAGGTCCCCCCCCCCAGTCCACGAGGTTCCCCCCCAGTCCACGAGGTTCCCCCCTAGTCCACGAGGTTCCCCCCTAGTCCACGAGGTTCCCCCCTAGTCCACGAGGTTCCCCCTTAGTCCACAAGGTTCCCCCCTAGTCCACGAGGTCCCCCCCTAGTCCATGAGGTTCCCCCCTAGTCCATGAGGTTCCCCCTAGTCCATGAGGTTCCCCCTAGTCCATAAGGTCCCTCCCCTGGTCCATGAGGTTCCCCCCTAGTCCATGAGGTTCCCCCTAGTCCATAAGGTCCCCCCCTAGTCTATAAGGTCCCTCCCCTGGTCCATGAGGTTCCCCCCTAGTCCATGAGGTTCCCCCTAGTCCATAAGGTCCCCCCTAGTCCATAAGGTCCCTCCCCTGGTCCATGAGGTTCCCCCCTGGTCCATGAGGTTCCCCCCTAGTCCATAAGGTCCCCCCTAGTCCATAAGGTCCCTCCCCTGGTCCATGAGGTTCCCCCCTAGTCCATGAGGTTCCCCCTAGTCCATAAGGTCCCCCCTAGTCCATGAGGTCCCCTAGTCCATGAGGTTCCCCCTAGTCCATAAGGTCCCTCCCCTGGTCCATGAGGTTCCCCCCTAGTCCTTGAGGTTCCCCCCTAGTCCATAAGGTCCCCCCCTAGTCCATGAGGTCCCCTAGTCCATGAGGTTCCCCCTAGTCCATGAGGTTCCCCCCTAGTCCATAAGGTCCCCCCCTAGTCCATGAGGTCCCCTAGTCCATGAGGTTCCCCCCTAGTCCATGAGGTTCCCCCTAGTCCATAAGGTCCCCCCCCTAGTCCATGAGGTCCCCTAGTCCATGAGGTTCCCCCTAGTCCATGAGGTCCCCCCTAGTCCATGAGGTCCCTCCCCTGGTCCATGAGGTCCCCTAGTGGAAACACGTATAACCAGGCCAGCTCGGCTCAGTTTAAAAATGTGAAATGGTAAAACACTTCCCACAAGCCAGGCTCGCTTTAGCGTTCTGCCCGAACTACGGTGTTTGACCATATTGCTCAGCCTGAAGGGTCTCCATGTTTTTTAGATCCCAAAACATGTCTGAAAACATGCATGTTTTCCTTGCCAATGGGTTGAGGGCAGGACAGTGGGGGCACTGAGTTGATTTTGTCTTGGTCATTTTTCCTGAAAATAAAAAGACTGTGTAGTGGGTAATATAAATGTTGAGCTGACCCGAGTAATCTAATAGAGAGGATGCAAAATAAAGCACCAAAGCAAGCAAAAATGCAAGAAAATGTATAAATAAAATATAAAGAATGATAATTACAACTGAACAGATTCCAAGATGCCAGATTGTAACTTTATGGGTTCCCGAATCCCAGATTGTACCTTTATTGGTTCACAAATCCCATACTGTACCTGTATGGCTGGTATCAGGAACAAGCCAACAATGTGGCAAGCTCTAATAACAGGTCTGAGATCTGCATACAAATACACACCCTTTTTTAAAACTGTATAACTGATCTTGGACCTGCAGTTTGCTTGATGGTACTAAGGTATTTCATTTTTGCTGATATTTTTTTATATTTTTTATTTAACCTTTATTTAACTAGGCAAGTCAGTTAAGAACAAATTCGTATCTACAATGACAGCCTATGATTTCCAGGATTGTGGTAAATAAGTTTGCAACCATGCTGATCAAACGAAATTATTTTGAGAATCTATGAAGTCATTACACTGCGACTATGTTAAAATTCAGATAGGGATCAGCTATTGTTATAAACTGTAAATTAGGTTTGTTAAACACACGTTTGGCTAACCTTACTTTATCAATCCAGTATGACTGTTTCGGTTAAACTTCGGAACTGATCGGGGAAAATGTGCGTTCGGTCGCCGACAAACCATAACAGTATTGATTACTAGGCAGCATGAAGCCAAACGAGCTTCAGATATAGAAGCACCCGATTAGCCCCCAATCACCCAATTTAAAAGGTGGAAAATCCACATTCACCATATGAATGGTGTGATTGGTAAGATGTTTCCACCTTTTAATGGAGTGATTGGTAAGATGTTTCCACCTTTTAATGGTGTGATTGGTAAGATGTTTCCACCTTTTAATGGGGTGGTTGTAGTCTAATCGGGTGCACCCGCAGTCACACGCTATTGCCAATGACTGAGTAACCTAGATAACGTCAATGTTAGGTTAAACCAAGTCAAGAATTAAACAAAGCAAGCATTCAATCAATCAGGATAGTCAGTTTCATGACTAGGGAGTATGTATGCAGTGTTGTATAGCTGAGTTATTATGGACTCAAACCCTCTACCAAGCTAGCTAACTAAGCATAACTAGGTATTTCTGGTTAAGTCTTCCCAAGGTGACTGTGTCCCAGTTACGCATTAGCGGGTCAGCAGACAATGTTGAACAATATAACTAGCTAGCTATATTTTGCTTGCTGACTACATGACAACATTGTAAAACTAAAATATGTTTATGCATCATTTTGATGAATTCAACACTATTCTCCATAGAAACAATAAACAACTTATGTACTGCTCATTGAGTACTGCTCAAAACTAACGTATCTGGCACTTGCAGTAGAGAGTATCTGTCCACCTCGACATACATTTTTCACACCAGTTAAACACGTTTTGACAGCTTTTGAGAACATTTTCCCGTGTAACACTTTTACCCAACCGACACAACAAAAGTGAATGCGAAGGCTACAGCCTCATCTGTTGAATTTGCTGCCATCTACTGGGCGGAGGTAAGGCCTGCTGAATGAACCTACGACATATTTTCTCTGACAACACATTACATACGTAACGGACGATATCTCCTAGGGTAGTATGGGATTTGGGCTTCAATAATCCAATAGGATTTTTAACAAAACTTTTTAATTTATTTTAATCAAAACCCAATATGTTTTGTGTTACATTGAAAAGTCGAAATTTCCCTCATGGTATTTAAAAAAATATTTAACCTTTATTTAACTTGGCAAGTCAGTTAAGAACAAATTCTTATCCCCCATCAGTGTGGGATTTGCTATTCTCTAATCCAGTGAGATTGTGAACTAACCTTTTGAATTGGTCATTTCATTCAACAGCAAGTATGTACCAAAAGAGAATATGTTTTACAGTGGATTTTAGAGTGGGCTAACGTACATCTTCTGCAGTACAAAAATGCTTTATGATATAGCCACTCTCGATATGTTATTTGATGATACTTCAATACCCATGTATGGATAAATGGCAAGGCTGTCTGGGACTAGTCAAACATGGTAGATGCTAAGTGAGATCCTTGGGTTTCTGAAGATGTGTCAAACAGTCGATGGAAGAAAAGTTATTTGTAATGTCTTCAATCTTCTTATTTTGATCCCATTAAAGGCCCATTGCAGTCAAAAACGTGACTTTCCTGTATTATATATTTCCACACTATGAGGTTGGTATAATACTGTGAAATTGTGAAAATTATGTAATTTTAGATTAAGAGCTGTTTTGATAAGAACGCCTTAAGTTTCAGCCTGTTTAGGTGTGATGGAGTTTAGTTAATAAACCAGTAACAGAGTTCTAAAACTCTCTGCCAATAAATGCTAGTTTTCAGCCCCCCCCCCATGTAACTGTAGATTCAGCAAATTGTGTTCTTTCAGTAAACAGGTGACAGTAGTTCACGTTTAATATAACCACATGTTTATGAAAAAATATGCTATGATATATGATAGTTTTATTTCATTGAAGGTGTATTTATACACTTCTTTAGACAGAGGATACACATCTTTATATTCCTGTCTTATCTTTTCATGGAGGACACCTCTAAAATAGTACATCGTCACAAGCTCAATGAAGAAGACCAAGAATCAAGCCAGGTGGGGGATGTACTTTTGGAAAAGTTTATTCTGAAACGACAGAGTGAAAATAAATATAACTGATGGGGGAGGGGCTTGGCGGCCCATCCACAATCTTTTCCAGCCAGCATTGCCGGCAAGATGATGATGACATGAGGTGGGCGGGGCAGAGGGTACAACCTCCCTACTTGATGAGTGGTCACCGTCCCACCCCAAGTGGAGAAACATGCCCCAGGTGGAGGCGAGGCCAGGGTCGTCATCTGACAGCGGAGAGGTAACTTCCGTAGAGAGGAGGAGTGAGGTGTTGAAAAGTTGACGGACGAAAATAAAACAAACACAGAATGGCTTTTCGACATCCCATTATAGTCCTTTTCTTTCCTAGGTTGGTCTTTAGAAAAACAGTCCTGACACCATGGGGTCTGGGAGATAGATCAGCTTTGGTTGCCGCAGCACTATTTTACACAGACAGGACGTGCTTGACAAATGCTGTGGGAAGAACAGAGAGGACACATAAGTACAGGAGCAAGAGACCTAAATAAAATAATCATAAAAAAACGAATTTATAAAATCGTTTGATAAACATCAATTTGATCAATTTAAATAAGAGTACAAATATTTTAATGATAGTGTTATTAAAACAGATCTGTGCAGGATCCAGGGTATTTGCTCTTTAGAGGTTGAACAAGACTTGCCCTCATAGTTGATGCTGCCGTTCTCGTCCTCCTGACCTATAAGGAGGGAATCAATCTCGGCCTCGGACATCTTCTCACCTAAGAGGGACCAACAACGAGCCAGTCAGGAAAACACACACATCCTGAATGCAAAATCAACCCTAACAACACACCCTACACCCGAAGCACTTGTGTAGATCTGAGACGGTTAGACAGGTGTAAGCAATCTGGCAGTAGTGTACCTAGGGTGTAGGGTGGCCAGGGGACTGACATCACCCAGCCAACCAGACTTTTTAGCTGGCTAACCCCTAACCCAGTGCCCAGTCAGTGCTGTACTGTAACGTGTCTAAATGTATCGACTCCACTCACCCAGTGTGCCCAGCACGATGCGCAGCTCAGCCCCAGACACGGTGCCGTTGCCCTCCTTGTCGAAGACGCGGAGACCCTCAACGTAGTCATCAAGTGTACCCTTCACTATTTTATCGACTTTTTCCATCATGGGCATGAAATCGGCGAAGGCCAGCCTCTTGTTGGCCATATCTGACACGACGAAGGAGAAGAGATCGACGTTAGTCACACACGGTAGGGTGGTCCATCTATAGCCTTCCACAGCTTGTTTTCATACGATCACATCGTCCACACCACGTCAGTGACAAACATTAGTGTCTCGCTAGTGATGGTCATTACATCACTGTTATTTTATATAATCAGTCTTTCAACCAGACAACTAAATTAACATTCATATCGTTACCAGATGTGGGTTCAAAGAGTATTTGTTTTTTTCAAAAACGTGGAGTGTTTGATCAAGACCACCGGAGGGCCAGATGGGGCGGGATTTACACTTTTGGGACTATTCCATCCCCGGGGCCACATTCAGTAGGGCAAACGTATGTGGGACTTTGCAATGTCATGACTAGAACAGACATCATTACTTATTCTACAGGAGTAGAGAGGCCTGTTTGGTCTTCATACTACATTTATACCTGAACCTATCATGACGTTCTCACAACGTTCTCACAACCTATCCCTATAGGAGTAGTGGTGGTCTCACCATCGGCGGATGGTTTTCCCAGGATCGCTGCAACCTCCTTGTTCTGGGGGTTCTGTCCCAGGGCGCGCATGACATCAGCCACCTGGTTGTATCCAATCATGCTGTCACCGACTCTGTCGAAGAGCCCGAAAGCCTCTTTGAAGTCTGGAGGGAAACGCAGAAGAGTTACGATGAGTTGGATGAAGACAAGCGGAAAGTGTGCACAAACATACAGTAACCCGACAACTCTTGTTCACACTCAAAATGTTTCAATAAATCAAAGTTGTAATATTTTAGTTATTGAAAGGGACGAAAAGGAGCTTCGTCGTTATTAGTCATTTTGTTTTGTGAACCAACGGCAAAACAGACCAGATATTGTTCAATACTTCTAGTAAAACTACACGCAATCAATGACCAAGTTCACCGTCCTCGTCAAAGTTCATTCTAAATGCAGCACTGGAGAATGGTGAGAAACGACATGTCTCATGTTGCCCTGCAGCAGATTCAAAGAAGGCGACCGCTCGATTCCTCCCTCATTGTCCCCTGAATAATGATCAACTGTAGAGGTGCAGAAAGGTAGCATGGCAGGCAGGTCACTATTTCTCTGGACTCCACTGTGAATCCCAATTGAAAGTGATCCAACAGATTACTGGCCTTATGTGATTTCCTGAACTGCAGCAGCTGCCCCCCTCCCTCCCTCCCCCCTACAAGGCCCGCTGGCGTTTGGCATTTAGAACCACCAACTGACAATCGATACGCCCTAAGAAACCCATGCCGTATAGGGGCACGGACGTTTCCTCCTGCCCGGCTCGGTTTAAACATAAGAATGCTGACTCCGGAGTAATCAACACACGCTAGCATTGGGCCTGCCTGCATTCCTGCAGCACCCAGCCTTGCTGCTCCTCCAGCCAATAGGGCCAGCCTGTATTCCTGCAGCACCCAGCCTTGCTGCTCCTCCAGCCAATAGGGCCAGCCTGTATTCCTGCAGCACCCAGCCTAGCTGCTCCTCCAGCCAATAGGGCCAGCCTGCATTCCTGCAGCACCCAGCCTAGCTGCTCCTCCAGCCAATAGCAATTTCTCTAGTCTAGAGTATGCAGAAGCAGTGGATTCTTTAGGAAACACTTTATAATAACTTTTATTACATTATAAATGGTTATAAATGTTTACAAATAATGAAAAAACATTTGTTTATTAATAGTTATTTATGAAAGTTGATAGTGTTACCAATATGTTCTAATACTGACTTGTCTGATAAAATAACACCTATACAATAATTGTATTGTATAAGATGACATACAGTAATTGTATATGGTCTTAAGAACAGTGTGTTAATGATGTATCCAGTATAGGAGAGTGTACATACCACTGGACTGCCACTGACTGACGTGATACTTAACTAGGTGCTAAAATGAATAAAGGGCCTCAACAGTTCATTTCCAGCTCACCCTTTTCTGACCAGTTCCACACACACACACACACACACACACACACACACACACACACACACACACACACACACACACACACACACACACACACACACCTGTCACCAGTTCTACACCCCAACTGTCACCAGTTCTACACCCCAACTGTCACCAGTTCTACACCCCAACTGTCACCAGTTCTACACACCAACTGTCACCAGTTCTACACAAAACAACAGCCACTCTGAAGGAGTCTTTTAAAAGATCATGTCCTTCAGTGAGGAACAAAGGGTGGGGGGGTATCAGGCTCCTGCTGCACGGAGATGCGGCTGCCATGCGAGCCCTAAGGACCACTGTGCTCTGTCATTCAAGAGAAGACAGTTCTGCTCAGAATAGAAGCAGGGACACTAATCTCCTCTGGACAGCTGAACAAGCCCCTGGGTTATTCTGCACTTGTGTTGTCAAGGCCATGGGCTCCAAAACTAGTGTACCCAACTTAGGTCATTTCCAGTGACTTATCACACTTTGTTAGGCCTTCACAGAGGGGACCTCATGGTGCAGAAACCATGCAGATCATACAATTCCAGTTTGAGAGCCTAACTAAAGCTAGTCCAAAGGGGTAACTTATTCTGGGGGCAACTTGACCTATTTGACTGAGTGTAATTTTGCCTATTGAACTTGGTGAGTGCTACTTTGTAAAACACAGGGGACATGCTTTATCACTGAGCTAGCTATCTGTAAAGACCCTGAGTCCTCACCTAGTCCTACACAGAGTCCTCACCTAGTCCTACACAGAGTCCTCACCTAGTCCTACACAGAGTCCTCACCTAGTCCTACACAGAGTCCTCACCCAGTCCTACACAGAGTCCTCACCCAGTCCTACACAGAGTCCTCACCTAGTCCTACACAGAGTCCTCACCTAGTCCTACACAGAGTCCTCACCTAGTCCTACACAGAGTCCTCACCCAGTCCTACACAGAGTCCTCACCTAGTCCTACACAGAGTCCTCACCTAGTCCTACACAGAGTCCTCACCTAGTCCTACACAGAGTCCTCACCCAGTCCTACACAGAGTCCTCACCTAGTCCTACACAGAGTCCTCACCCAGTCCTACACAGAGTCCTCACCCAGTCCTACACAGAGTCCTCACCCAGTCCTACACAGAGTCCTCACCTAGTCCTACACAGAGTCCTCACCTAGTCCTACACAGAGTCCTCACCTAGTCCTACACAGAGTCCTCACCTAGTCCTACACAGAGTCCTCACCCAGTCCTACACAGAGTCCTCACCTAGTCCTACACAGAGTCCTCACCTAGTCCTACACAGAGTCCTCACCTAGTCCTACACAGAGTCCTCACCTAGTCCTACACAGAGTCCTCACCTAGTCCTACACAGAGTCCTCACCTAGTCCTACACAGAGTCCTCACCTAGTCCTACACAGAGTCCTCACCTAGTCCTACACAGAGTCCTCACCTAGTCCTACACAGAGTCCTCACCTAGTCCTACACAGAGTCCTCACCTAGTCCTACACAGAGTCCTCACCTAGTCCTACACAGAGTCCTCACCTAGTCCTACACAGAGTCCTCACCTAGAGAGTGTATAGGGCCCTCTCTTTGTTCTGTCTAAGAAACTCCACACACACACTTACCCTCGATCTGGTCGGCCGTAAAAGCGGAGGCGCCGGATGCCTCAGCGGGAGCAGCATCAGCCTATTAAAGATGCACACAGCACAAGACAAGGATGAGTCCCTAGGACCTGATCTGAGACCTGTTATAACCAATCCACCACCACCATGCACCACGGGCGTCCTGACATTCTCAAAGTACCAACACATCGCCGGCACCATGGTGATAGAGACTAATCTCAAAGTGATGCAGGTGCTCAACAGAATAACATAGAAGTACAGGTGTATAGAAGGTCTACATTCTAGATATAGAACAATACATGTATTAGACACTAGGTGAGAAATTACAGTAGTTATTGTGATGATGGCTAGATTAAATGCTTTCAATGGTACAAGTATGTAGAGATGTACAGATTAGCATTAGGGATATATTCCAAGGTTTCTCTGTGGAGCCAAATGAGAAGCTCTAATCTAATACTTCCACCTTGGTTTATTCCCCAAAAAATGTAGTATGACAGTGGCTTATTTTGTTAACAAAGAAAGGAACCACCCAAGTGTTGATATCCAATCTCTATACCAAATCACACAGATGTCCCATGGTAGTTCTGAAGCAACGTCAGGCTTTTAGATAATCCAATAGCCCCAAAGCCACAGAAATGTACAGGCACAAAAAAAATCATTCAGGCAGTGGTAAATCCAAAAGTACACACCATTACGGAGATGAAGGAGTTGACACAGGGCAGAAAGAAGTACTAAAGAAGCCGGAGTCCCGAGAGAGAGTGGTCCTGAACCATCCTCAATGTCCCTCTCTTATTTATGATCGGGTCGTGATGTCACGGGGCGGGTCAGGTGACGGGTTGGAACTTTAACTTTCTTAGGGCAATACGGAAAGTGGAGCTGTGGTCCCCTCTCCGAGCGCTAGCAGGCCTTTAGAAGGACGGGGACAGGGCTATTTTTAGTCGGCTAAGGAACTGATTCGAGACGCCTTGTCTCGGGTCAGCATTTCCAAACCCCTTTACAAGGGTCGCAAATTATGTTGTTGGTTGACATTCTAGCCTGGAGTAGGTGAGTGATAGATGGGCACTGAAATGGGCTGGATTTGCGTGTTCCGGCGCGGATTTAAAAAAATGCGCCGAACCAACAACTGCAGAAAGCTTCTCATGTTTACAATGTGATATTTTTAAACGGTGAGAGTCTTCCTCCTCTTATGGTTGTATAGGGGAGTAGTCAAAACACACAACGAAAAGCAGGGTCCTGCTGGGTCCGCAGCAACAGTACGTCATGAAGCACAACGTTTAACTGGATATTTTTGGGACGTAATAAGCATAGCGCCCTAAAGATCAAGTCAGCCTTTTCCTATTGATGCTGCACACCTATTTTCATTAGGCCTTAAACAACTGACACGAATTCCGCGGTAGGCTAATAAGTAGATGTGCGTGGGTAAAAAAATAAATAATCACCGGGGAAGCCAAGACATATTTTTTGTTGTTGCCATATTACAACCTATGTGTTGTGATAATTGAGTTGTTTGCTTTCTAACCTGTTAGTTGATATGCCTTGACACCGTGATATATAGGCCTAAAGGCCGAGACAATAAGAAGACAGCGGCAGAATACATTCAACCACACCTTTGTTTCATCACAAAACTGGACAGCAACCTCTATCCGGTGGAGTCCACAAAGCATATTGTATTTAACAGACAGTTAGTTACATGACCTACAGCATGGTCAAGAAAGTTCATGTGTCCCATATTTTCGGACTAATGATTTAGAACCAGGGACAGTTAGTCGCAAAGAAAACAGGAGCTGCCTCCACTATTCCAACACCGTCAAATCACACATGCTTAGTATAAAACAGTGACAACTAAAAGATCCCACAAACAACTGTCCAATCAATGTAAGCTAAATGTGGCTGTCCATGGTTCTGATTTGTGTGTTTATTCGTGCAAGTAGAAAAAACATGTTGACTCACCCTACTTGTAGAGGTACGCCAATGCCATCCTTCTCTCTTGCACGTTGACGAAACGGTCTATGATTGTCATACAGTACACTCGTTTATTTTTTGTTGTCTTAGGCTACCTGGCTAAAACGTCTGCTCGCTAGCCTAACTTCCTTTCAGGGGCAACGTTATCTAGTTAACATTAACCTTCTACATCTAGCTACATATTGAACTTCCATCTTCTTAGTCCAGGGGCACAATGTATTCTATGGTTGAATCAAAATCACTGTAATAATAATAATTGGCCAGTGCAGAGAACTAAGTAAAACCACAAATCCAAATACCCATCTCCATCCATGGCAAATTTAGGAAAGGGACAATTTTAGATAGATGGCCACCTGTGGACAACAACAAAACGAGATGCAACAATTCAAGTTATTTTTCTGTGATAGGAGTGATGCCATATCCAAGCTGGCTTCCCTTGACACTTTGTTTTGGTGCGCCAGGACCATTCACAGTTAAGTTCACTTAGTTTAGCTCACGGCTGATTGGCTAGTCATACTTCTTTTTTAAAAATCAAGGTAGGCCAAATGATCGCTGGCTTCCCTTGTATTCAATGCTACAGGTGGCAACAATGTCCTAATCTTTTTGACCAGACAGCATCAGATAGATGGCCTACACATACAGAAGGGGGGCTGTTTCGCTCACAGCTGCTTTCTTCGTTGAGATACATTCATCCTCTTGCGAACTGAAGTGAAATTATGAAGAAATACAGAGGTGAAATAATACAAAACAAAAAAAGCAATTGGGGATCCTCCACATATCTAACAAACGAGATGGCATTTTTATTGGAAGAGAAAAGGCTTGTTCTTGTTTTCATTACCCAGTTTGTGTGTTGTATGTTTTACCAATACATGATGAAGAGTAGCAGAGGTGGACGTTAGCCAATATTCTTTTGTGTGGGCCACTGTACTATGAAATGACCAATAACGAGCAGAAAGACATTTTATTCTTCTGTCTTATTGGTTCAATTGTTCTCTCAATACGAGACGCACTCTTTCGTAAAATAAGATGAGCTGGCATGTCAGGAATGTCACCTGACAATCACTACACAATCTAATAGAACAACCTCCTGTTCAATCGAAACCTGTTCAATCGAAACCAGACACCAGGGGATTGCGGAGTGTGTGTGTGTGTGGGGGGGGGTAGTAGCACACATCTTTGCGCAATAGGAATACACATTTGGACTAAAATAACCAAACAATGTGGGCCTACTATAACAAACAATTATTCTTATTCTTTAATAATTTTGTTATCCTACCTATGGTCCAAGATTGAGAGAGTCATATGCTACTGTACTGTGTTAACAGGCCTAACACCATAAAACACAAGACAAATAAATAATGTCTGGGCTGTCAGAAGTGGACAGGCTTCATATCAACATGTCTATGATATAGGATGCATGTTGTATGATACGTTATCGAAATGGTGTTTGAGAACGTTCATAACATTTTAAAACATCGAAGCCTGGCAACTATTGAAAGAAATATAATAATCCGTGTGATTGAGATAAAGGTTGTACGAGTCCAGTCTGTGCTGACAGATTATAGCTATAGCGTGTGTGTGGTGTATAAAAGACTTGGAAATCAACAGCATAAAGAATGAGTAATGATTCACAACAGCGGAGTAATGTTCTGTTCTACAATTCATTAATGCCATGGAAAAGGCTATAGCCTACAGCTGAGTACTGATCTATGACGTATGCAACGGCTTGGATGGACACGAATAGGTGGATTTGCACCGAATCCAGATATCCAAAGCAATTTAAAAAGGATAGTTACAGTATTTTAATTGGGACTGTGTTGCACTTAAACCGAGTTTGCATTGAACCAGTGGCCACTTGTTATTGCCCTATCGGCTGTACTTTTGTCTCAAGTTGTTCTTGTCAGAAACAATGTTGGAAATGTTGTGCCTGTGTGGAATCTGCCTGACTCCGCCCCTTATGTCACAGTGGTCAGTAGGTCAGACTATAGAATCCACAGTGTGACTGTCACTGTCCTCGACCCCCAACAAGGTCAAGAACACAGCCATCATTAGTAACATCCCCTGTTAATACCCAGCCACCAAGCACCGCAAAGTCAATTCTAAATTAAATAAGACCTGGGTTCAGGTCTTGTTATGGCACCTGTGCTTGATTGAGCTTGCCTGTAGCTTAATGGCCCAACAGATTAGTCCCAAAACTGCAAGCCCCACCCACCTGGCATTCTAGGCAGGCTAAAGCAAACGCTCAATGTATTTCAAGTAGTATTTGAACCCAGGTTTGAATCAGCCCGACCTTGTAGTTCCATCCCCATCCCACCGCCAGTGTTTTCCTTCCCCCTCCTGCTGTATGTAATGTGGTGTAGGACACGTCTGGGGGCTTGGATAGGCCGCACCCTGGGACACATGAACACTATTTTTACCCTCGCTCCTGCGGTGTTCAGTTTCTTACCTCCTCCTCCCCCCTGTCCCGATCTCAGAGAGGGGGACAGGGAGCAGCTCCTCGGTTGCTTCCCCCTTCTAACACCCTCCTACCCTGAGGCAAGTTCTCTTGGGTTCAAATACTATTCGAAATCAATTCACACATTAAGCTGTGGTTGATTGAGCTTGCCTGGCTGAAGGGCACCAATAGAACAGTCCCAAAATGTCAAGCCCAACCATCAAACCCACTCACAGGCTAAAGCAAAGTCAAATACTACTTAAACCCAGGTTTGAGCCCATGTCAGCCACACATCGTAAAAGAGGGGCAGGGAGCAGGCTTAAAAAAAGAGCTGACGTATTGTACCCCTCTCCTTCAGGGTTACCGGAGCCTGATCTGGCAGAGAGAGTGTTAGGAGTGGAGTTCCTTAGGGACAGGGTAGATGGACTTCAGTAGTCATCCAGCTCCACGGTTACAGCCCAATTAGTGTCCTGTTAGAGGCTCATACTGTAACACCCCTTTACAGCTGACCCGGGTGCAGTTGACAGGAACAGCCAATAAGGATGTTGTGCTAATTACGCATGTATAACCGCATAAGTAACTTGGTCAACACAGCAGGTTACAGCGCAATTGCTCACTTTTGATGGAGGTGGTTCGGGGAACCTTGCTCACGTGGAGGTTCGGGGAACCTTGCTCACGTGGAGGTTCGGGGAACCTTGCTCACGTGGAGGTTCGGGGAACCTTGCTCACGTGGAGGTTCGGGGAACCTTGCTCACGTGGAGGTTCGGGGAACCTTGCTCACGTGGAGGTTCGGGGAACCTTGTGTTGGCTCCTGAAGCTCAGTAGGTAAACAATCTTGTTGCACACAGGAGACCTGTGGTTTAACATGCACATTTTTGGTGCCTTTGTGAATGGAGTCAAATATAGAGAAAGTTGGAGTGGTCAAGTCAGAAAGAGTATATTAACCACTTAACAGTGTTTGGAAAGGGGACAGTAAAATGGAGGCTTTAGTAGATGGACGGACGGATGGATGGACTCACCGATTCTTGCCGCTCAACGTGAACACTCCCATTCCAAATGGACAAACTCTCCGCTGCCCCTTAGTGGCTTTGCTCTGTTATTATAACATCAGGTCGAGACAAGGAGCCAGTCAGATTCAGAACACTAGAACGATGAATAATAGTTTAATAGCAAAGGTAACAGACAGGTGAGATGTAAAAAATACCTTGTTTTATTATTTAGCCAATGGAAATGTGAAGAAACCGTAGATGAGCAGTAGAGTTACAAGCGTACATCACACACACAACTTATGATGCGTCACATGGTCATTACAGTTTTACTGTAGTACTTTGTCACACAGTATAATAATTTTACTACAAAGTTTCTATTGCAGCCACAATCTGCAAAGATGAAAAATCCTCTACACCATGGAATTTCTATTCCGGTAATTCAAAAAAAAGGTGAAATCTAAAATTAACAATTAACAAACATGAATGTTGGAGCAAAGATGATTATTATTTTAATAGGAGATTGGTCGGGACTCAGATCCCCTTGGTATTTTTATTGATTCATAGACAGTACAGCTGGACAGTAGAGACAGATAAAAGGGACATGGACAGGAGAGGTGGAGACAGGGCTCCAACCCCCATCACCAAGGGGGTAATTATGGTCCCGAGTTGAGAGGACTACCTTTTGACCAGACTACAGCCCAAGCAAAAACATCGTAGTCAATTTCATCTCAGATAAACTGAAGACTCAATGCGTCATAAAATGAATGAAAAGTAAATATTGAATTGATGTCCATAAATGGACAATCCACTCAAGGTGGTTCTCTCTGCTTATGCCCCATGTCTAGACACAAAATAGTGAGCAAGTTTCAGTGCATAACACTTCAAACCCCCATGCACCATGCACATATTAGACTAGGGGCAACATTTTCCTCACGCAAAAAAAAAAGGTGCAGCTCTGTGCAAAGAATACCATAAAACTCAATCTGCATGATAAAAAACTCATTATAAAGCATGATTTAATTTGAACTTTTCAACAAGTAGTGTTATAAGAAGGCAAGAATTTAGCCAGGGTTTAGTCAACTGAGCAATGCATGCGATGTATGCGATGCAATTGAGAGTTGAAGTTTTTGGAATTCACATTGGATAATTTGCCTTCACATCTATTTGAAATCTTATGGTTCTTTTGCTCACTGCTCAATGCCATTTGCTCGTGCAAAATGTCACCCTTGCACTGATTGTCCCTGGTCCCCCTCCCTACAACACACAATTACTGTTCGTTCAGCCAATAAGGAGAGACTGTGGGAAGATTTTGTTGTGATGGAAAAAGTCATCTTGATTATCACCTGCAGAGGTGACTCTGTGGTGTAAATGCCTGTGTGTGTTTCTTTAAATGTCTCGGTGTGTGTGTGTGTGTGTGTGTGTGTGTGTGTGTGTGTGTGTGTGTGTGTGTGTGTGTGTGTGTGTGTGTGTGTGTGAGAGAGAGATTAGGTGGTTGGACGTGTATGATAGTTTCCAGAGCAGCAGGCAGGAGACCAGGGGTAAGCAGGGATACCTTTTACACCTCAAATGCTGGGAACTTTGATTTCAGGGGCTGGAGGAGGTCCGCCAGGAAGTAGATGGTTCCAGCCATGCCTGTGGACAAGAAGTGACACGTTGATTTCACGTCTAAAACAGTTATTGGGCCGTATTTGTACACCTTAGCAAAACATTTGCAAAGGAAAATGAAAACAAGTGTTCAGGTAGTCCCTCCCAGTTTGTCAGTTTCCTACCATTTGATACCTAATGAACACAACCATGTTCTCAAGCTTTCCACTTATTCATTGACTAATAGAAATCAATCAAATTATTGAGCAAATCTGTGATCTAGGCTAAACATTCCAATTCAAACACTTGATATTGTGTGTGTTAGATGGCTTCACATTACCTTCAAATAATGAGAAAGGAGTGTCCGGTGTCCTGCAGCCATGTTTGCCGTAGTTCATGCACCAGTCTGCAAACTACAGAAAACAAAAGACCCGAGTCAAGCTTTTTACAATACAACAGTCAAACTTCATGAGTATCAGACGATTGCCAAATACTGTCCTAAGAGAAATTCATCTTTAGCAGCCCATTCTTACTGTGTGCCTTACAGTGCCACTTGAGATGCCACTAGGATTAAATGGCCCACCTATGTGACCACAAAGCCCTTCTAGTCTGTTCCAATACAGTACATTGGGTTAAATGGAAGAGCGTAAACTACCACCCCCACTGTCTGGATGCAAAGACACGCTGACAGCCACCAAGCGGCTGTCAATAGGCTAGCGGCTGTCAGTAGGCGAGCGGCTGTCAATAGGCTAGCGGCTGTCAATAGGCTAGCGGCTGTCAATAGGCGAGCGGCTGTCAAGCGGCTGTCAATAGGCGAGCGGCTGTCAATAGGCGAGCGGCTGTCAATAGGCGAGCGGCTGTCAATAGGCGAGCGGCTGTCAATAGCTACACGCCGACAGCCACTTAGCGGTTGTCAATAAACATACAACGGTTCACTTCTCAAACGTCTCAGGTTCTCTGAATCATTTTCCATTTAAGTTTGGGTCGCTGCCAGCAGGATGATTGAGTGTAGTTCAAAGTATTGCTAAAGTGACCTTCAATCTTATATGGAAACTCTGGATTCCGAGAAGTTTTTTTAACAGCTACCCAGACAAGCTGCTAGTGGGTGATAAACCTTGTAGCGACCCTGCCAAATGTCTATTTGTTGAAACATCAAACCATCACAGAGGGTGGTAGAGGGTGAGGACATACAGTTGAGCCAGGAGTTTTTCCCCGATTAAAAAAAAAGTTATTTGATCATGTGACTGGACGAGGGGAAACTCCAGGCTCCACATCCTCGTCAAGTGATAAGAGCTTGCTTGTGGTAACAGGTGAGGACATTGGGTCAGGAGATGTCCCTGTCAGGTCAGTAAGTTCAGGCTGCCCCTCACCATACAGGCCCTGTAGAGGTGCTTGGGGTCATGGGTGAGCTTGTAGAGGGCCAGGAAGGCGTAGGCGTTACCCGCGGCGCCGTGACACAGGCCGTAGCCCTTCTTCAGCAGGCCCCTGTGCCACACCACCTCCCCACACTGTAGAGCCTCTTCCAGGTACTGGCCCACTCCAAACACCTGCAGAGGGAAAACAGAGCAAGGGCATGTTCAGTAGGGCAAAATGCTTTTAAATGTTTCAAACAGGAAACAAACGTCTTTCTTTAGGAGACGTTGAGATAGTACTGTATAAAACCAGTAGTCTATTTCTAACCCAAGAGGGTTGGATTGGCAGACAACTAATGCCCTCTATGTTAAATGTGTGACACATGAAACACATCAGAATAAAAGCAAAGTGATAATGTTTTAATGTTATCTATCCTAGTGTATTGTAGCTATACTATTTGGCTGGTTGCTAATACAGCAAATAAACAACTTCACCACCAGATGCCACCATTACTTTCCAAGAGACCCCCGGCCTCGATGATGTTATTCTGCCAATTACATCTGAGATTGCATGTACCATAGTAATTATCCATGACATATTCTATCCATAATATAGTGCTGGGGTGTGTTGAGTAGAGGCACACCGTATCAAAACTTTTTGTAACGGGAAAAAAGCAAACATCTGCGTTTTTATTGGATGAGTTCAGACAGAAAAGATCACCTCCCAGTTTCACTAAAACGTTTACCCTCTACTGAACAGGGCCCAGGTTTCCAGTACCTTGTAGGCCTGCAGCAGCATGTAGATAATGCCTGGGGCTCCATGACACCAGTGCACCAGCAGGTCCCTGTTGTCCCCTATGCAGGGCGGGTAGTTCCCAGTGGGAAAGCGGAGTCGACAGACGTGGTCCACGCTGGGCCTCACCAGTCTGTGGACCCTCTCATCCCCCGCCACATAGCCTGGCTGCAGGGCACAGAACAGGGAAGATGAGCAATCATTTTTCATGGCTCACACTTCATAGTAGGTTGATGAAAATGTTGGGGTCAATTCCATTTTGTGGTTTGTTTTCAATGAGAAAAAGCAAGTTTACTCCCTGAATTGATCCCAACCCTGGTTGCTGATTCGTCTATGTTTAAGGTCCCATAATACAGTGTTTCCAAACCTGGTCTTCAGAGTCTCCCAGTAATTTCACATATTCTATTCCAGCATCAGCGTATGATTCAACTAGTCAACTACTTGGTGGAATAGGACTTAACACACAGTGGCAAGAAAAAGTATGTTAACTCTTTGGAATTACCTGGATTTCTGCATAAATCTTCATCTAAGTCACAACAATAGACAAACATAGTGTGATTAAACTAATAACACACAAATGATTGTATTTTTCTTGTCTATATTGAATACATAATTTAAACATTCACAGTGTAGGTTGGGAAAAGTATGTGAACCCCTAGGCCAATGACTTCTCCAAAAGCTAGTTGGAGTCAGGAGTCAGCTAACCTGGAGTCCAATCAATGAGACGAGATTGGAGATGTTGGTTAGAGCTGCCCTGCCCCATAAAAAACTCACAAAATTTGAGTTTGCTATTCACAAGAAGCATTGCCTGATGTGAACCATGCCTTGAACAAAATAGATCCCAGAAGACCTAAAGATTAAGAATTGTTGACTTGCATAAAAGCCTTGATGTTCATCAGTTCACTGTAAGACAAATTGTCCATAGAGAAAGTTCAGCTACTCTCCCTAGGAGTGGCCGTCCTGCAAAGATGCCTGCAAGAGCACAGCGCAGAATGCTCAATGAGGTTAAGAAGAATTCTAGAGTGTCAGCTACAGACTTACAGAAATCTCTCAGGTTGAGAGCTTCAAGTTCCTTGGTGTCCACATCAACAACAAACTAGAATGGTCCAAACACACCAAGACAGTTGTGAAGAGGGCACGACAAAGCCTATTCCCCCTCAGGAAACTAAAAAGATCTGGCATGGGGTCCTGAGATGCTCAAAAGGTTCTACAGCTGCAACATCGAGAGCATCCTGACTGGTTGCATCACTGCCTGGTACGGCAATTGCTCGGCATACAGAGGGTAGTGCGTACGGCCCAGTACATCACTGGGGCTAAGCTGCCTGCCATCCAGGACCTCTACACCAGGCGGTGTCAGAAAAAGGCCCTAAAAATTGTCAAAGACCCCAGCCACCCCAGTCATAGAATGTTCTCTCTACTACCGCATGGCAAGCGGTACCGGAGTGCCAAGTCTAGGACAAAAAGGCTTCTCAACAGCTTTTACCCCCAAGCCATAAGACTCCTGAACAGGTAACCAAATGGTTACCCGGACTATTTGCATTGTGTCGTCGCTCCCCCCCCCCAAACCCTTTTTTTTAACGCTGCTGCGGCTGTTTATCATATGCATAGTCACTTTAACTATACATTCATGTACATACTACCTCAATTGGGCCGACCAACCAGTGCTCCCGCACATTGGCTAACCGGGCTATCTGCATTGTGTCCCACCCGCCAACCCCTCTTTTACGCTACTGCTACTCTCTGTTCATCATATATGCAGTCACTTTAACCATACCTACATGTACATACTACCTCAATCAGCCTGACTAACCGGTGTCTGTATGTAGCCTCGCTACTTTTATAGCCTCGCTACTGTATATGGCCTGTCTTTTTTTACTGTTGTTTTATTTCTTTACCTACCTATTGTTCACCTAACACCTTTTATGCACTATTGGTTAGAGCCTGTAAGTAAGCATTTCACTGTAAGGTCTACACCTGTTGTATTCGGCGCATGTGACAAAAACTTTGATTTGAACATGCTAACATCTCTGTTGACGAGTCTACGATACGTAAGGCATTAAACAAGAATGGTGTTCATGGGAGGACACCACGGAAGAAGCCACTGCTGTCCAAAAAAACATTGCTGCACGTCTGAAGTTTGCAAAAGAGCGTGTGGAGAAAAAAAGGCAAAGCACACCAACATCAAAACCTCATCCCAACTGTAAAGTATGGTGGAGGGAGCATCGTGGTTTGGGGCTGCTTTGCTGCCTCAGGGCCTGGACAGCTTGCCATCATCGATGGACAAATTAATTCCCAAGTTTATGAAGACATTTTGCAAGAGAATGTAAGGCTATCTGTCCGCCGATTAAAGCTCAACAGAAGTTGGGTGATTCAACAGGACAACGACCCAAAAGACAGAAGTAAATCAACAACAGAATGGCTTCAACAGAAGAAAATACTCCTTCTGGAGTGTCCAGTCAGAGTCCTGACCTCAACCCGATTGAGATGCTGTGGCATGACCTCAAGAGAGCGGTTCACACCAGACATCCCAAGAATATTGCTGAACTGAAACAGTTTTGTAAAGAGGAATGGTCCAAAATTCCTCCTGACTGTTAATGCAGGTCTGATCTGCAACTACAGAAAACGTTTGGTTGAGGTTATTGCTGCCAAAGAAGGGTCAAGCAGTTATTAAAACCAAGGGTTCACATACTTTTCCCACCCTGCACTGTGAATGTTTATGCGGTGTGTTCAATAAAGACATGAAAACGTATAATTGTGTGTTATTAGTTTAAACAGACTATCTATTGTTGTAACCTAGATGAAGATCAGATTTTTTTTAAATGACCAATTCATGCAGAAATCCAGGTATTTCCAAAGGGTTCACATACTTTTCTTGCCACTGTATGAAGGCATTTTCTTTAGATTCAGAATCCTGCATAAATGGGAATTTTCAACCTGTCAGCTTACCTGCATGGGAATAAAGGGAAGTTCGAACCAATCAGCTCTAGCTTTATTACCTGCATGAGGAAGTAGTAGATGCCTGCCAGGCCATGGGCGGGGCCTACATACTGTTCTTGGTACCACTCGTACATCAGAGGGCTCTGGTCCTGACAACGGAACCTCTGGGACTGGCCCTCCCCCGATATTAACACAGCCTCACAGATCTGTGGGAGAGAGACCAGGGTCAAAACACACCACACATCCCTGAAATCAACACAGCCTCACAGATCTGTGGGAGAGAGAGACCAGGGTCAAAACACACCACACATCCCTGATATCAACACAGCCTCACAGATCTGTGGGAGAGAGAGACCAGGGTCAAAACACACCACACATCCCTGATATCAACACAGCCTCACAGATCTGTGGGAGAGAGACCAGGGTCAAAACACACCACACATCCCTGATATCAACACAGCCTCACAGATCAGACGGAGAGAGACCAGGGTCAAAACACACCACACATCCCTGATATCAACAGAGCCTCACAGATCTGTGGGAGAGAGAGACCAGGGTCAAAACACACCACACATCCCTGATATCAACACAGCCTCACAGATCAGACGGAGACCAGGGTCAAAACACACCACACATCCCTGATATCAACACAGCCTCAAATCAGATGGAGAGAGACCAGGGTCAAAACACACCACACATCCCTGATATCAACAATGCCTCACAGATCTGTGGGGGAGAGAGACCAGGTTCAAAACACACCACACATCCCTGATATCAACACAGCCTCAGATCAGACGGAGCGAGACCAGGGTCAAAACACACCACACATCCCTGATATCAACAGCCTCAGATCAGACGGAGAGAGACCAGGGTCAAAACACACCACAACTCAGTCAGAACCCTCCCAATAGAGCGGTTGTATTGCTTCTGAAAATCTGTAGGGTGGAAGACTGAATGTACACAACATATATCAACGGGAAAAAAGAACATTCACACTTTTCACACTATTGTGCCGACCTGAACCTTACTGGTGCTGATATTAGATAATGGTTTTGTCCAGGGTAGCTGAACTCATCACCAGGGGCTGCAGTGGCTCGCGAGTCAGCTTACCCACATCCACACATGCAGTCAAACCCGCCCCTAGCCTTTTGCTAAATATTGTTACGCGAACCCTCCCGAGCAATAGATTTTACTCCCCCCTCCATTTTAGCCAAAGACTAGTATACTCAATGTCTAGTCTGTTTCAGAAATGTGCAATAAGCAGTTAAATAAGGAATTGGCAACACATTCCCATTCTGAGAAATATGGTAGGCCACTTGGTTTCAACATCTGAACCAGGTGGACAGGCTAGCATGCTGTTCAAACAGCTGGAGACAGACAGGAGGGTGTGTTCATAACAATTCAACTGTTCAACCTTGTTAGCCAACAAATAGATCCATGTTGACTAAACTTGAAATAGAAAGATTAGCTGGCTAGTCACTAGCACGTGGGCTTGACGGCTGATGAGCCCTGTGTTCATTCTCTATAGTCTAATGCCTGCTACAAGAAGTCATTATTAGTGAAGGAGCATTATGCAAGGTTCTAGTCACAGTCGTAACAAAACAATACATTTTCATAGACTTCAAAGACAGATCAGTGATTATTGCAACAAAAAAAGCAGGTTCAACTATTTTGATAAAATAATTTAATGATTAGTGGGTCTTATGGTCGTGGAAGGTTTATATTTAGCCTCGGTATAACTTCACAAACCCTGAATTCATTAGGTTTATTTCTGACTGTTTGAAATGCAGTGTATTTGACCTTTAACTGTACAACTCATATACATCTCATGAAATGCCCATAAGTTTGACAAAGAAAAAAACGTGAGATATGATTCAGGCTATATCGCCCTCCATTCTACACATTTCGCCATGGGGACGGAGAGTAGACTGCGCAATTTTATTACTAATTTCACACAATTCTACTTAATTTGCCTTGGGGACGGAGGGAAAAATGTGCAGTTTTACATCCAATGTTCTGCATTTATCCACATTTTGCCCCTGCCTTATGCCATGTTAATAAAATATCTGAGTGAGACTAACAAAATCAACTCCTACAAGTTCTGATAGCTGGCTAGATTAACCTATTACTCTAAACAATATTAGCCGACATGGGCCAACTGAGTGACTGTCACCACGTTTCCATCTCCAGGTATTATGTGAGTAGTCCTACCTGCTCATACAGTATACATGTTTTTTGATAGAAATAAGGTTATTACAATTTTATAAACGCACACAAATAATTTGTTTGTTCGACATGGTGGGATCTTTTTGATTCAGTAAAATGTATTATGCGAGAAATGGCGGTGAAAACGCTCTTATGAGCAAATACTGATATAATAACCATCACATCGAAGCAAACTTGGAGTCCCGCAATGAAACCATGCAGTTTATTAGGCTACAGATGAAATAAGTTATGATGAAATTCACAGGGTTGTGCTCCTTTCGAATAAACATTGAGTCTTATTCTGGTTACCTGAGCGATACTCGACTGCCGTTTGACAAATAAAAATACCTGCGCTCTTATTCATGTTAAGCTCATCATGTAGTCTACCCGCACTGTATCTGCCAGCTGTTTGCTAGGGCGCATGGGCCAAGACGCAACAGTTTGTGACTTAACTATCGGTACAGTTGAAAACTTCCGATTTTTATTCGGGACATGAAAAGGGGAAAAAGTACATTGTGTGCACTACGTCATCACCCACTGATTTGTATCCACATCAAGTCTGCTTGGTGGAATCACCAATGGTGGCAAAATCAGCACATTTTCTTTATGCATGAAAATCGGTCGCCAATTTGATGGAAACCTAGCTAATGACTGACAAGAGAAACTGCTGATGCACTACTACATTACTAAACTGCACCTTGTGTATTCTAACATTCTACTCTCAACCGTATGTTGAGAAGGCGACAGTTCCTAAAAAAAACGTTTTTAACGTGGGCCTACAAAAGGGGGGCCTCCCTGGCTTTGTCCTTTAGAGCACAGCTCCACCAATGGATGCATTATCAGGCCAGCACAGTACTTGGCTCGACTAAGCTCCTTTCAGTAGTGTTAAAAAAGGATAACAATTTCATTTCATTATCAAATGGTCCTACTTAGAAGATCGTTCACCTTTCTGATGACAATGCTTGTAGCTCAACCAACTCTGTTTCTACTGAACACACTCAATGTAACAGTGCTTGAATACATGTCCAATGTGTATGTGATGAACCTTAACCGTGAGCCTACGACTGACCTGTTGGATGTACTGGATGGGGATCTTGTCGTGGCCAAACTGCTGGTTGATGAAGGTCAGGGCGTAGAGGTAACCCATCCTGCCGTAGAGCAGCTCATCAGGGAGACCGCTGGCCCCGGAGCCCATTACCACTGACTGATGGAGCTGCAGCAGCCTGGAGGGAAGGGGGAACACTCAGTTTACTTCAGATCTCTTATGGCATCTTACTGATTAACGGTTTGGACTTTATTCCAAATTAACATCTAGCCTTTATCCCCTAGGATGTTCTGGAGACCTGAGGATCTTGCCTTCCAATAGACCAGGTGGACCTGTTGCCATATTGTGACACCTACCAAATCCTCTCAGATCTACACACAAATGCGAGGAGTGACTGGCATGATATCCAGATACTGATCAAATTAGCGATTTGGTAGAATGAAATCTAGACACACAGAGCACCAGTGCCTTAATTCTCTGACTGGTGAGCCGTCCCCAATGACATATAACACGTCATTACATAAACAGATCATTCACATATATATCTATGGCTGGCCCATGTCCTGTACTGACCTGCTGAGGCATTCGTCTGACTCCTGTGCCCTCTGTACTCTGTGGTAGACCACTGCAGCCACGGCCAGGGGCCCGGCGTCACCGCACAGGAAGGTGACATCACGTCGCCGCGTCGGACACGTCAGGCTGTGGCCCACGTAGTCCAGAGCCTTCTGCAGGAATGAAGGCTCGCCGAACACACCGTGGAGGTGCAGGTAAAGCAGGGCGATGCCTGGGGAGGGAGAGGGGATGGGGGAAGAGGAGACAGGGAAGAGGGCAGAGAGGAGATGGGGGGGAAACAAGGAGCGGGAGAGGGGACAGGGAAGAGGGCGGAGAGGGGATGGGAGACAACGAGGAGGGGGACAGGGAAGAGGGATGCGAGGAATAGAGGGGAGGGGACAGAGTTTAGGAGACTTGTGATTTGAGGTGACAGAATGTAGTCTAAACCTAGAAAAAGCAAGATGGTGGGTTCTTCTTCCTCACCTGCCCAGCCAGTGTAGCCAGTGCAGTCTCTAGGGTCAGCAGACTTGAGCCCATTCTCCATGTGCATCAACAGCTGACTGATGGCATTACTCAGCCGCCCTGCAAATTCTGCTGTGAGCTGTAGAAAACACCATGACAGAACATATTGGATTTTATTGTATTAGATCTTTATCAGTAGTCCTGGCTTTGAAGTCCTTTGAATGTTGCATATTTCAGTTACCTGATGCATTTACCATAAAAAGGCTCATGACATGTAGGCTATGTATTGTACAGCCAGGGTATGACCGTTTGCTTACCAGGCCTAGCTAGCTTCAACTTCAGCTAGCTATCGTTAGCTTCATACCTTTCCTTGTGAATCAAATAGTTCTTGCACAGATGCAGGGTTCCCATCATAGTCTGCGTATGGGTTCTTCCAAGCTCTCTGGTCCATTTTCTTCCAACTCCCCTCCGCTCCCACTAAAACTCAAGTTTTTTGGTCAAACGAGAAGGAATCTGCGAGAGAGGTGGGATGGGGACACACGATGTTGAGACCACTCTCGGTCTGGCTCTCGCTACAGAGATAATTACATGAATTCCAACAACTCCTTGGTAGAGGGTGCAACAAAAATATACAATGTATCTCGCTATCTAACTAAATCAAATATATAGTTAGAGACACTGCTTTGAAAGAGATTCGTGCAACACGCCCCCAAACTTGCTAGCTATGCTAACTAGCGCTAGCATGCTACGCTAGCTCAATATCATGTGCTCAGACGCCATTGAAATTAGCATGTGTGATAGTGCAGCTAGCTATAGCTACAATATTAGCTAATATTTTGAAACACATGCCTTTGCGCTAAATACACAAAAAAAAGGCCGAATGTTAAAAGTCAGTCGATAAAAAGGACATACCACTGCAGACGGTTGATGTTTATAATGTTCTTGATCGCTTCACTGACAAACACGTTGAATGGACTTTACAACGCCAGTGTGGCCACCTGGTGTGAAGGAGTCCGCATTACAGGCCTTTTTTTGGTTAATTCGAGCAGTGGACGGTGTGAGGTAATATGTTGATGTGCAGTAAATAACGAGTTAAATAATCAACTATCATATTTACTGACTATTCATTTATAAAACACTATTCATCTTCAATTGACACCTTGTAATGCTGCCACCTGTGCATTGCAAATACGATATGGAAATTATACTGTGTATTTTCTCTTGTGCCTTAATGACCGTGAAAAGGCGAAAGCAATGCTATAGATTTTATGCAAGCAGGGATAGATTGAGCTGGTGGAAGGATATGCAGCCAACTGTTAAAACTATTGTTGCCTTTTAAACAAAGCATAAGGTTTGCTATGAAGGCCTACATGTCTGTTTTGAATTATCAAAACCCATCCCAGTCTCTGAATTAAGGTCTTACACAGCAAATTAGTCGTTCAACGAAAAGAGTCCCATTTGATATTTTAAGTAGAAATTGTGTACCAATATTACATTTTAAAAGCCTGTTATATTACATGAAGTGCCCTATAATATACAATACCAGTCAAAAGTTTGGACACACCTACTCATTCAAAGGTTTTTCTTAATTTTTTGTACTATTTTCTACATTGTAGAATAATAGTGAAGACATCAAAACGATTAAATAACACATATGGAATCATGTAGTAACCAAAAAAGTGTTAAACAAATCACAATATATTTTATATTTGAGATTCTTCAAAGTAGCCACCCTTTGGGGCGACAGGTAGTCTAGTGGTTAGAGCATAGGACCAGTAACTGAAAGGTTGCTAGATTGAATCCCTGAGCTGACAAGGTAAAAATCTGTCGTTCTGCCCCTGAACAAGGCAGTTAACCCACTGTTCCTAGGCTGTCATTATAAATAACAGTTTGTTTTTAACTGACTTGCCAAGTTAAATAAAGGTTAAATAAATAAAAAAATGCCTTAATGACCGCTTTGCACACTTTTGGCATTCTCTCAACCAGTTTCATGAGGTAGTCACCTGGAATGCTTTTCAATTATCAAGTGTGCCTTGTTAAAAGTTAATTTGTGTAATTTCTTTGATTCTTAATGTGTTTGAGCCAATCAGTTCTGTTGTGAAAAGGTAGGGGTGGTATACAGAAGATAGTCTTATTTGGTAAAATACCAAGTCCATATTACGTCAAGAACAGCTCAAATAAGCAAAGAGAAATTACAGACCATCATTACTTTAAGACATGAAGGTCAGTCAGTCCTGAAAATTTCAAGAACTTTGAAAGTTTCTTCAAGTGCAATCGCAAAAACCATCAAGCACTATGATGAAACTGGCTCTCATGAGGACCGCCACAGGAAAGGAAGACCCAGAGTTACCTCTGCTGCAGAGGATAAGTTCAAATTGCAGTCCAAATAAATCCTTCACAGAGTTCAAGTAACAGACACATCTCAACATCAACTGTTCAGAGGAGATTGCATGAAAGAGGCCTTCATGGTCAAAATGCTGCAAAGAAACCACTACTAAAGGACACCAATAATAAGAAGAGACTTGGTTGGGCCAAGAAACACGAGCAATGGACATTAGACCAATGGAAATCTGTCCTTTGGTCTGTTGAGTCCAAATCTGCGATTTTTTTTTTGTTCTAATCGCCGTGTCTTTATGAGACGCAGAGTAGGTGAATGGATGATCTCTGCATGTGTGGTTCTCACCGTGAAGCATGGAAGAGGAGGTGTGATGGTGCTTTGCTGGTGACACTGTCTGTGATTTATTTAGAATTCAAGGCACACTTAACCAGTATGGCTACCACAGCATTCTGCAGTGATACGCCATCCCATCTGGTTTGCGCTTAGTGGGACTAGCATTTGTTTTTCAGCAGGACAATGACCCAACACACCCCCAGGCTGTGTAAGGGCTATCTGACCAAGAAGGAGAATGATGGAGTGCTGCATCAGATCTTCTGGCCTCTACAATCACCCGACCTCAACCCATTTGAAATGGTTTGGGATGAGTTGGACCGCAGAGTGAAGGAAAAGCAGCCAACAAGTGCTCAGCATATTTGGAAACTCCTTCAAGACTGTTGGAAAATCATTCCAGGTGAAGCTGGTTGAGAGAATGCCAAGAGTGTGCAAAGCTGTCATCAAGGCAATAGGGGTGGCTACTTTGAAGAATCTCAAATATACAGTATATACATATATTTGGATTTGTTTAATACTTTTTTGGTTACTACATGATTCCATATGTGTTATTTCATAGTTTTGATGTCTTCACTATTTTTCTACAATGTAGAAAATAGTAAAAATAAAGAAAAAACCCTTGAATGAGTAGGTGTGTCCAAACTTTTGACTGGTACTGTAGATCACATAGAGAATTTAAATCTGATTTTTAATATGAATAAAGGCTTGCTAAAGTGACATGTTCCAAAGGTTCCAAAGGAAGATTTCAACCCACTTAACCCTTGTGAGGTGTTTGGGTCTGTGGGACCCATTTTCAATGTTTACTTAAAGAAAAATTATACAATTAGTTATTTTTTCAACCTGAGACTCATTGGCCTTGGCTCATTTTCTGTAAAATAACACATTTTCATTGAGTGCACACTGTGCACCCCCTTCACATTTATATTACATATGTGGTCTTCTGGTCCACTGGACCCCCCTACACATTTATATTACATATGTGGTGTTCTGGTCCACTGGACCCCCCTGCACATTTATATTACATATATGGTGTTCTGGTCCACTGGACCCCCCTGCACATTTATATTACATATGTGGTGTTCTGGTCCACTGGACCCCCCTGCACATTTATATTACATATGTGGTGTTCTGGTCCACTGGACCCCCCTACACATTTATATTACATATGTGTTGTTCCGGTCCACTGGACCCGAGGGTAATGAAAGTGTGTAAAAGTGTGTGTGTAGGTGAAAACAAGTAAAAATGAAACAAAAAGGTTTGTTGTGTGCCTTCACTCTGTCGTCCTCCTCCCTGGACCTGCTGTTTCAACATAGCACCAAGAACCTTTCTGTCTCCCAGCCTGTCTTGCATGTCTCCCGCTTTTCTCTCACTCTTTACCCTTTGTAGTGTTTGAAACTACACAATGTCTTGCGGGAACCTGCACAATGTTATTACAATACATTATTTTGATACATTATGTTGATACATTGTAAAAAAGTCAGTATTTTCCAACACTCTACCCCAGCCAGGTGCAATTTGGGGGAGGGACACAACAAATAAATAGCTTTGCATGTGTGTCTCCTTACCATGTTCAATCAGTATGGCAAAAAGAATCTCTGCTCAGAGGGCCTTAGAAAGAGAGAGAAGCTAGTTCCACTTTGGACATCTCGGCATACAATGCATTTGTCATCTGGATGGGGTTGAACCCAGATTGGAACAGAGGGAAGCTCCGTAGAAGACGGCTCTTTCTCGAGGAGCTGGGCAAGGCCTTGGTAAGACCTCCAATTCAGAGGAAGCAACATATCCCAAGGACCCCAGCTTCTGCAGCCATCGTGAGGAGGATTCAGCAGGAGGATGCTGGTGCCCCATCCGCCCGACCCACAGAACCAACAACTCCAATACCGGAACTAAGTGTGAGTGATGTTGTTGCATGTGTGTGTGTCTGACTCTCTTACCTTGGCCTGCTGTAACTAAATATGTGAGTGAGTGAGTGAGTGAGATGTTTAAAATTCCTGAACTAAATATTTTCATCATTCGAGATTGCAGCCGGTAGCAACAAGAAGAAGCGCTGCGATCTGTGTGGACCCAAGAAGGACAGGAAGACACAGTACACATGCATCAAGTGCAAGAAATACATTTGAAATACACACACAGTAAAACTCTGTCCCTCTTGTGGTGTGTAGATCGGCCTTAATTTGTGTTGGGGCTCATTTATCATTTAGATAAAATACAATATGTAAAATTTGTCCTTTCGATTTGTTCAGTTCAAAGCAATAAACATCAATAGTGAAAAACAGAAGTGGAACATGGGTGGTTATTTCTGTACACTACACTCTTAGAACAAAGGTGCTATCTAGAACCTAAAAGGCTTCTTCGGCTAGCCCCACAGGAGAACCATTTGAAGAACCATTTTTGGTTCCAGGTAGAACACTTTAGCTTCCAGGTAGAACCCTATAGGTTCCATGTTGAGCCCTTTCTACGGAGGGTTCTAACCCAAAAGGGTTCTGCTGGAACCAAACAGGTTTCTTCTATGGGGACAGCTGAAGAACCCTTTTGGAACCCTTTTTTCTAAGAGTGTACACAGGTCCACGGAAGGTCTTCCCTGATTCGCACCTTAAAATACATCTGGAAGTTAATTGCTAGATTACAAACCAGCATTTTCCATAGGAGTCTTTGTTCATATCAAGCTTTGATAGGATTCCTGTTTCACAGGTAATGACCTGTAATGATAGTGAACTACCAGCCTCTTATGAGTCACACTGCTGTAATCATCTGTCTTACTCTAGCTAAGTCCCTGTGCTGGGTTTGTGACATTCCAGTGACACTTGATCTTCTTTTCCAATAAACCTCTATGCTGTGTCCATTCTGAGTCTGTAATCTGTTTTTGTATTGGTGGCAGAATAATGACAGTTTTGCATATGTCGCTGCCATGGAAATGCCAGCATCCCCAACCAAGTTGCTTTTGACCTTCTTTAGAACCAATCAAGCTCCCCCACTCCTCCAGATTGATAGCAAAGAGTCCGAGGAGTCAAGTCCACCTTTCAGAACCCAGAACAAGTTGTCTCCATTGGTTATAGCCTGCTGCTTTGTCTTCTTAAACAGTTCCAGCTAGAAACCCTTAAAGCCTGCAGTATAGCGAATGCCTGAGCCTTATATTTCATATCTAAAATATATAGCTCTGGCTGATGCATTATCATGTGGTCATAATGCATTATAATGTAGCAACATTATCGTGTAGTTATCATTTTTGTCCCGTGTGGCTCAGTTGATAGAGCATGGCGCTTGCAATTCCAGGGTTGTGGGCTCGATTTTGGGGAATAGTATGGGAAAAGAATTATGAAAATGTTTGCACTCACTACTGTAAGTTGCTCTGGAGAAGAGCGTCTGCTAAACTACTAAAATGTAAATGTAAAATAATGCATTATCATGCGGTTATAATACATTATCATGCGGTTATAATGCATTGCCAGACTTGACATAAGCATGAATGAAACCCCCGATAATGTATTATTACTATGCCATAATGGTCCTGACTAAATAACAGCCATTTTGAGTCTGTGATTTTTGAATCTCTCTCTCTCTCTCTCTCTCTCGTTCCATTCCTGTGCAATCAAGACTTTTAGAAAGTAGAGTGGCATATCGAGGTGTGGAGAAATAACATCAGAGCCAGGCTTTTGAAGCAGAGAAGAGAGGATGGTCCTGGTTCATTCAGTTCATCGATTCTTTGGGGCTACAGTGTGGAGAATTAATAAGATGCGTTTATTACTGCACCCCTCATAATAAAGATGAAGAAAGCTATTGATTTGATCTATTCTCGTCCTCTTCCTTTCCCCTTGTGATCGACAGCCCGTGTTGTTAGCCTGCTCAGTTATTGCCACATC